>NW_007738221.1:25846-27065 GCF_000696425.1 Galeopterus variegatus | reverse complement strand
TCCCGCAAGAGCACTTTGGTCATTTGTCATTCCCAAAGATGAACAGTAAGCTCCACAAGAGCAGGACCTGTATCTGTTTTCCTTACAATTTATACAGAGGGACTTCCAGAATGTGGTGACAAGAGGTTTTTATGCCTCTGTCTTAGTCTTTTGATTCTCTTACTCTCTGCATGACCACAATGAAAATAATAATCACATTACTTTATTGTCATCAACCCTAGATTTCTACTCTTGCCCCTCAGAAGAGGAGAAATGGAAAGGTGAAGGTGAGCACTTAGCTCCCAGTGTTTCATGAACGTAGGAGTTACTGTCTAGTATCTATTTCATTCCATCCCCATTGAATATCAGTAGAGTGGTTTGAAGCCCAAGGGGGAAGCCTGTTGGTAGCCCCATTTTCCTCACCAATGACTTCTTGGGAATAAGCATCTCAACCAATTCTGGTCAATGATGAAGGTGGTTTGATGGGAGCTGTTAGGAAAGGTCTTTCAGACACAAGCTCCCAGTCCCATCCCATCCTCCACCTGGGGCTGTCCATGCCTGAGGAAACGTGAAGAACCCATTTTCTAACTTATGACCATGAAAGAGGACAGATTTCTAATGATACTGAGGCTCTAGTTGACAGAGCACAGGGACAGAAAGCTCCTGGGTCTCAGATGTCATCACTGAACTAGTAAATCACCCAGCTTTGAATCTGATTTGCCTCTGGACTCCTTAATTTGTGATTAATAACATTCTTAAGTTGAGAAATTTAGAACTGTTTTTCTGTCACCCACTGAAAAACATCCTGTTTGGAAAAAGGCTAATGTATTCCTCTAAAATTAAGTTTGGGGCAGTCACTGAGGTCTGTAAGGCATGAGGATAGAAGCCACTCTGTGGCCCACTCCTAAGGATCTGCTTAAGCTCATTTCTGTGGATTGATTGAATTGTGTCCCCCAAATTTCATATGTTAGAAGCTTAATTCTCACTGTTAATATTGAGGGTGTGAAATGCTATTCTGGTAATTGAAAGGTGGGGCCTTGAAGAGGTGACTAGATTGTAGGACCATGCAGTAGGGAATGGATTAATAATCATGGTCAGTGGCATGGTTCTGAGGGCTTTAAAAGAAGAGCACACGAGAGGTTGGTCTCTCTCTGCTCCACTATTTTTTGTCATGTGAGACCCCTGGCTCACTGCTGCCACCACCAAGACCCTCAACAGATGTGTTCCCTGGACTTTGGAC
>NW_007738221.1:22811-23911 GCF_000696425.1 Galeopterus variegatus | reverse complement strand
CAGAGGTGAGACCATTGACAGTTCTGACCTGCCAGCTCCAGGGTTCAGCCCATAGGCGGGCATATGGTCTGAGCCAGCAAAGTGATGAACTTTTCTGGAGTGTTCTAACTGGAGCTGGTGGAGGAGACAGTAGAATTCCTCTCTTCCTGGGCCTGAATAAGGTAGAAGAATGTGAGCTTAGAGTTTCCTGTGGTGCATCCTCTGCTGTGTAGAGAGCACTCGTCACAGGAAAGAGAGGGAGGCTAACCAGAGAGAAAAGCTGCCATGAGAGCAAGGGAGACTCCGAGATGGCTGGAGCACCTGGACATTGTCCTCGAGGCCAGTGCCACCTCCGTGATCCTCTAGTTTTGTTAAGTCCTCCCCACCCCCTTTTTACACTAGTTTTAGTTTTATGTGTTTNGAGCTTCTTTAAAATGGATGGCCAAGCCTCATCTCAGACATTCAAATCAACATCTCTGAAGTATTACCTAGTTATCTATAGTTTTCAAAATTTTGTGGGTGATTCTGATGCATGGATGGATGGATATTAAATTGTCCACCAAAGTCATTGAACTACAATAGATTCTTGTATCTTTCTTAGAACACGAGGCTTATTATCCCTTCAGTTCTAATTTTGCTGTCGTTGTGCTATTTTCTTAAACGGTAAACTTCTACAGGGTGGTGATTATGAGATTCAATTATTCTGATCTTTGCAACTTTTACCGGGATATGCACAAGAATATCACACATTTCTTTGGTATAATNTCTGCAGCAAGGCCATGCTATATGCCAAAGAGAATTATGCACCAACTGGAAAATAATTTTTTTCACGACATCAGGTTCTGGTGGAAATAAAGCAGGCGACCATGGATCATTACCAAGTGTCTCTGTGGTCAAAACTGCCCATCATGAGTCGAGTGAAGTTTCTTTGTCCTCCTTCAAAGTCCTTCCACGTCCTTACCCTCTTCAAGGGACAAGCACTGACCTGCATTCTGTCACTCTAGATTAACTTGCATTTCCTAGAATTTTATATAAGTTGAATCATATAACAGGGTCTGTTTCATCTGGCTTTGTTCACTTATCGTAATTGTTTGAGATTCATCCATGTTGTGTGTGTATCA
>NW_007738221.1:21808-22415 GCF_000696425.1 Galeopterus variegatus | reverse complement strand
AGGATTTGAAATATTTTCTCCAAGGCTGTGGCTTTTCTTTTCAGTTTTTTATTTTGATAAAGTTAAATTCATCCATTTATTTTTTTATAGATTGCATTTTGGTGTCCTGTCTAAAATTTTTTTGCCTTAACCAAAATGGATTTTCCTCCTGTTTTTTTGTGTTTAGATTTTGCATTTAGATCTTAGATCCATTTTGAATAAATTTTGGTAGATGTTATGAAATACAATTTGAACTTCACTTTTTTTGCATATGAATATACAGTTGTTTTAGCTCCATTTATTTAAAAAGAATACCCTTTTTCCACCAAATTGCCTTTGCACCTTTGNGGAAAAACAAGTTATTGCACCTGGCATCTTCTTCAACTGAGAGAGAAGCATAGTGCGTGGAAGGCCTCTTCGGGTTTTGGAGCCAGCGTATACCACACTTTGGAATTTTGCACCAATTCATATACCATGTGACATGAAAGGCTGCCAGTTTTAAGTGGTGTTCATAAGAAAATGTTATGCAACAGGGCCAGGCTGTGACACAAATAGCCCTGTCACTTGGACTATATGACTTGGCAGATTCCATGATACCACAGAGATATTCTTGATGCACAGCAATGCC
>NW_007738221.1:19335-19630 GCF_000696425.1 Galeopterus variegatus | reverse complement strand
TTTTTTTCGTAATGCATTTGTTTGGTTTTGATATCAGAGTAATGCTGGCTTCATATAATGAGCTGGGAATTATTCTTTCCTTTCCAATTTTCTTGAGTATTTCTGTAGAAGTAGATCATTAACTTTTAAATAGTTGGAGAATTCACTAGTGAATACATCTGTTTCAATGTATTTCATTGTGAGAATGTTTTTAGTTCAAATTCTTTATACATATAAGGATACTCACATTATCTATTTCTTCTTGAGTGAACTTTGGGACGATTGTGCCTTGCAAGGAATTTTTCCATTTCATACA
>NW_007738221.1:17518-17895 GCF_000696425.1 Galeopterus variegatus | reverse complement strand
TGAATTGGTCTTTTGGTTTTAATTCAATATTTGACATAAAATAGACCCTTTTGCCTCATTCCTCATAGCTTTCCTTGCTGTACCATGTGACTACTCTTTCATACAATTACGACAGTCAGTATGCTGGCCATGGCATTAGCTGCATGAAAGTTCAGAGAGGGACTTTGAAGAGTAGACGCTTTAGACTCCAGGACTACCAGGACTATGACCTCCCCTGAAAGATCATCTGAGCTATGAAAACTTACAAATCTCCAGCGTATGCAGGAAGAAAGACAAGCAGCATTCGTTGACCCCCTACTCTGCTCTAGGTATAGTAGTTCTGCTGTCATTAATACTCTCTTACTAATCGTGATATGATTTATTAGTCCTCTTACTAT
>NW_007738221.1:14766-15488 GCF_000696425.1 Galeopterus variegatus | reverse complement strand
GGGGTCAGCAGGAGCCGCGACGGGTGGCAGCTCTTGCACTGGGCCAGGCCCCGGCACCCCCGCTGCGGAGCCGGGAGGGACCGGTCTGGACTGTGGAAGAAGCGAACGTTAAATTTAAAAAATAAAAATAAAAAGATCTGGACCCAAACTCTGGGTGCATGGGTAGCTTCTAGATAGCACCATAGAGGAAAAAGAACATGGGCTTTGGAAATAGAAAACAACGGTGGGTTTGGATCTTAGCTCAGCCACTTACTGGCTGTATCAGTCTGAGAATTATCTTATCTCTTTTAGGTCTCATTTCCTAGCCTACCAAGTGCATGTAATAGTAAGTACAAAAGTTGTAAAAGCCTATTCTTGATAGGTACCATGTAGGCAGTGCCTGCTGCGGGCCAGGAAACCCCTATATCAGGTGGTTACAGGCTTGAGACGAGTGTCCGCATCTCCCCCTTTAACCAGGTCTTCCCGATGCTGAGTCCTTTCCCTACTCAGTGTTCACACCTTCGCGGGCAGTGNAATGCTTTTCTGTTATTTTTAGCCTTGTTTTAATTTTAGGTCCAAAGGAAAGAAACACACACGCACACAACTTCTCTTTTCACTCATTTCTGCCCTCATCCCTTCAAGTGTTTAATGCTCCTATAAACCACTTCTCCTCCATTAGGAGAGTACTTTTTAAAAGTTGTCAAAAAACTGATATGTTTAGAATGATGTTGAGCACTATGAGG
>NW_007738221.1:8907-9955 GCF_000696425.1 Galeopterus variegatus | reverse complement strand
GTTTAGTTTTCTGTTTCTCCTTTAATTCTGCCAGTTTTTACTTCATGTTTTGGGGGTGCTGTTGTTAGGTGCATATATATTTATAATTGTTATGTCTTTCTGATGGATTTATCCTCTTATCCTTTTATCATTAAAAATGTCCTTTTTCTCTGGTATAAGTTTTGTCTAGAAATTTTATTTTGTCTGATATTAGTATTGTTCCTCCAGCTCTCTTGAGGTTCCTCTTTACATGGTATATCTTTTTCTATCCTTTTACTCTCAACTTATTTGTGTCTTTTAATCTAAAGACTGTTTCTTGTAGACAGTACATAGCTGGATAATTTTTTAAACTCATTATGCCTTTCATTGCAGTGTTTAATCTATTAGCCTTCACTGACTTTTTTCCTGGGTCCTCAAGGTCAACTAGAGGTGAAAGATTAGGACTTTCTCAGGTCTTTTCTGGGTGAGTACACAGCTCTGAATATGCCTGGGGCCTGCTAGATTCTCAGGAATATGTCAGAGCTTTTCAAAACCTCCTATAGACATCTTATTTCCCAATTTTTCCTTTTAAGATTTTGGTCAGCTTCTTATTAGCCTTAACTGGTGATGCTGCTCCAACAGCCACAATGTTACACAGTTATTACTGATGATTTTCGACAAATGCCTTGCAAATAGGGCTGTTCACAGAGCATGAACTATGAGTCAAGTCAAATAAAGACAAACTCCAAGAATGAAGCTTTTCAGAGAGCCACAAGACAGGTTGAATAGGGACTATTTTCTGGGGATAGTTGTTTAGGAGAGTCCTAATCCATTCTTTTTCCTCTAGTGGCTGCTAGGCTGATGGTTTTCATAGCTACCATAATTGTGAAACTCCTGGTTTTCAAGGTTTCTGTTCGGGTGGGGAGAAAGGGATGAGATCAGGGAAGGTATAAACTCTGCAAAGCTCACTGTGTTTGTAGAGATTCAGCAGTTTTTCTTGAATAAATACTCTTTTATTGCAAGCCTTTGGTTAATTTCCAGAGTTTTGGAAAAGTTAATTTTGACAATTTTTGCCATTGCCCTTATTGCT
>NW_007738221.1:6306-6977 GCF_000696425.1 Galeopterus variegatus | reverse complement strand
GATCCAGTCTATGCCTGTCTTTTTTTCTTTAAACTTTAAATGAAATGTAATAGATATGTATAAATGTATGTAGATCATAAGATACAGCTAAGTGAAATTTCACAAACTGAACAACACACCGTGTTAATCAGCACGAAGATCAAGAAACAGGTTGCCAGCATCCCAGAAGTCCATCCCTCCATACTTTCTTCTTGTCACTTGTCCCCAAGGGTAATCACTATCCTGACTTCTAACAGCAGAGAATAGCTTTTCTCATTTTTGTACTTTCTTTTATATGAATGGAATCACGTGGTATATGTAATCTNCTCCTCCAGGCCTCTAACCAGGGGTGAAATTGGCTGCTTCCTTAGCCATTACTCTGTCTGGGAAGAGGTAAATAATGCTTTATTTAGATGTGCAGTTTTATAACAAGGAGGAAGGGGAGTGGAGCCTTGTAGGTGCATTAGGGCTAGATATAAAGTGAGCCTATAACTGTTCTAGAAGTATGCCTGAGAGCTGTTCCTGCCTTGTGTCTCCCTCTGACCTGAGGACAGAAAAAAGGATGACAAGGGAAGATATCCACATCCTAGGGGCCACACTCATTAATTCATTTACATTACTAGCAGGAATGCTATCATGTCATCATTTATTAAGTGACTTCATACAAAAGTCACACAGAAGTCATGTAAGCT
>NW_007738221.1:4787-5224 GCF_000696425.1 Galeopterus variegatus | reverse complement strand
GAACCGGTCCGTATGTGGGATCCGAACCCTCGGCGGGAGCGCCGCCACACTCCCAAGCGGCACACTATAGCAGGGCGCCACCAGGCCGGCCCCCGGGAGATTCTTTGTGAGACCTGGAGTCTGCCTCAGACCAGGGGCTTAGAAATCCCACCCATGAAGCAACGTGGCACATGCAGGGGGTGTGGAGAGGGGAGAGGAAGCATTCATTCAAGGGCAAGAGTCCTGGACCATACCTGAGCCTCGGCTCCCAGGAGAGCAGGTTGCCTCTGCAGCCGCTGCTGGCATGGGAGGTTGGAGGGTCTCCTGGGGAGCTCCTCTGTTGGGAAATGACATTGCACGAACAGGGAGAACACCGACAGCTGGGTTCGGGGAAGGCTCTGAGGCTGACACAGGAAAACCAGGCTTCCCGAGTGAGTGCTGGCTCTGAGCTGGCGTTT
>NW_007738221.1:2332-2603 GCF_000696425.1 Galeopterus variegatus | reverse complement strand
GCAAAATAGACCAGTACTGCTTTACCTGGCAGGCAGGATCAGCAGCTCCTCAACTTGCTCTGGTCAAGCAAAATCAAACAGGTACCAGACAACAGGAACAGATCACAGATCCGTGAGTGGAGTAGGAAGGTGGGCAGGGCAGAAGGGGCACCTGTGCTGCAGGAGGGCACTCAGAGCAGAGTGCCCAGGAGGAAGCAGGGGCAGCTGGACGGGTGTGAGGGGGGAAAGCCTTTTGGGCGTGTCATTCACACTCCCCAGAATGAAACCCTAG
>NW_007738221.1:0-261 GCF_000696425.1 Galeopterus variegatus | reverse complement strand
ATGAACCCTTTGAGGCAGGAATAATCTTAACGGCTCTGTGTCCTTAGAGCCTAGTCCAAATGCTACACATCATAGCTACTCAGTCAATGACTTCTAAGCTCATGAATGGAGTAGGAGGCCGGGTTCTAACCTCGGCCCCTTCTCTCTGTTGCTGGGTGATCTCCTCACTAGATGATCTTCATTTTAGGTATTGAGATTTTGCATGCTGTATCCTGTTCATTTCCTTTTTCCTGGCCTTAGTTAACAAGGAGCTTCTCACCC
>NW_007738220.1:12616-45983 GCF_000696425.1 Galeopterus variegatus | reverse complement strand
GGTAAGCAAATGGCACGTCTCAGTGCGGAGCCGCACCAAGCAGAGATGGCTGGCCTGCCCTAACTAAGCCGGCCGACTCCGCCCCCACCCGATAAAATGGAGGCAGCTCTGTTGTTGGCGCCTAGCCTGGTGTGGTAGGCAGGAGCCAGGCAGGCGGGAAGCAGTCGGGCTTTGCCCCACAAGTGGGGCTGGGCTTGGGGTGACTCACAGAGCTCGCAGAGTTGGGCCGGCCTGGCACGTTTCACTCCATTTCTGCTGGCTTTCTTGGCCTTTGGTATCTGGGCTGCTCGCCCCTTCCCGCAGCAGGGCTTGGGTGCTCTCAGGAGTCCTCTTCTGTGTCGGCCCCAAAACCTTGAACCTGCTGCCGCTTGTTTGTCGATGTAGGATCGTTCTTGAAAGAATTATTCGCCTTTTGTTGCTCTTGGAAATGCAATTAATACTCTGGTATCACCGCGCACACCTCTCAGGATCGTGCTGTCTC
The DNA here is from genome assembly GCF_000696425.1 of Galeopterus variegatus. Taxonomy (NCBI): domain Eukaryota; kingdom Metazoa; phylum Chordata; class Mammalia; order Dermoptera; family Cynocephalidae; genus Galeopterus; species Galeopterus variegatus. The sequence goes on along the minus strand of NW_007738220.1, from coordinate 45,502 downwards.
CTGGCATGGCCGCTCCAGACCTGTCGCCATCTTAAAGTCCCTTGACAGTGTCTTTTGAAACACAAAAGCTTTTAATTTTATGAAATCCAATTTGTTTGTTTTTTGGATGCATGTGATTTTGGCATTATATCTAAGAAATGATGACCTAATCCAAGATCATGAAGATTAAAGTCAAGTTTTCTTCTAAGAATTTTATAATTTAATCCCTCACACTTAGGCCCATGATCTATTTTTAGCCAATTTTTGTTTATATTGTGAGGTATGGGTCCACCTTCATACTTTTGCATGTGGATATCCTGTTGTCCCACCAGCATTTGTTAAAAAAAACCAAAAACTATTCTTTCCCTATTGAAGGTGTTGGCACATTTGTTAAAAATCAATTAAACTTAAATGTGAGGATTTATTTTTGCATTTTCAATTATATTTCATTGATCTATATATCCTTTTCTATATGCTAATACCACACATTCTTGATTACTGTAGCTCCCTTGTAAGTTTTAAAACTGGGAAGTGTGTGTCCTCCAATTTTATTATTTTCCAAGGTTTTTTCTGTTCTTAACAACCTCGGTCAATTGTAATTTCCATATGACTTTTTGGATAATCTTGTCAGTTTCTGCAAAGAAGCTAGCAGGGATTTTGATATGGGTTGCATTGAATCTATAGCTCAATTTGGGGAATAATGCCATGTTAACAATAATAAATATTCTATTATATAAACATGGAATGTCTTCCCATTTGTTTAGGTTTTCTATAATTTCAACAATGTTTTGTATAGCCTAGCATAAATTTTGATAGGTTATGTGTATGTAAACACTGATTCTTCAACTATAGTTTAGCAGATGGATGTATTATTATTGGTCTGTAAGTGCTCTACTCTTCTTTGGCCCTAGAATAATTTCAAGTCGACAAACTTAGAAAACTGTGTGAAGTTCATGTTACCAATGTGGCTGGTTACTTTGCCTAGCACCTACAGCTGTTGGAAGTAATGTTTGTCTTAGTGGGGTTGACAAACTTATTACTTAGGAGTAATTTTGCCTTAGGTGTGCCACAGGTCACTTGAAGGTTATGAGACTTATTAAATTAATGCTGGCCTACAGGACTGGATAGAAAAAAAGTAATTTTTTTTGTATGTTTATGAGTCCCTGTATTGAATATTTCCAACTGTCGAATGTTATTGTCTTGATAGCTGGCAATGTATGTCTTCCATATTTGTTCTGCTGCTTTAAAATTTTGAGGCTACTTCTAGGTGTTTACGTTTCCAAGTAAATGTTAAAAGTGTCAGTTTGTCAATTTCCCAAAACATTCTGCTGGGATTTTTATCAGGGTGACATAAATAAATAGATTAATTCAGAAAGAATTGATGTCTTGATATGTGGAGTCTTTCAATTCATGGATATGTTTATGTTCACAGTTTATTTTGGCTTTGTTTATTTTCTCAGTTATGTTTTTTTTTTTTCAGTGAAGTGGCTTCATACTTTCCTAAAATAAATGATATTTTTTTCCACCTTTCTTTTTTTTGTTGTTTGTTTGTTTTGGGGAGCTGTCCAATAAGGGGACCCAAATTCTTGACCTCGGTGTTACAACGCTGTGCTCTAACCAACTGAATATACCAGCCAGCCCAATTATTTTTGTTATTTTGTTTGTGTTTGTCTGTTTTGCATGTTATAATTTTATTTTTTTTATTTTTTATTTGAAGCATAATTGATTTTACATATTTCTGTACAGCTTTCACTACTATCACCTGTGTACAGCATGTGTTTATCAAGTCAGTATTATTAGCATATTCATTATACAAATCATAATTATTCTTTATGCCCCTGACTAAATATTTCCCCAACTACCCTCTGCCTCATCCCCACTTCTAGCAACCACAGGTTTGTTCCCTCCTTCTGAAAGTTCAATGTATTGTGGTCTTTCTATCTTTCTTTCTTTCTTAGCATCCACTTATAAGTAAGGACATGAGGTATTTCTCTTTCTAAGTCTGGCCTATTTCACTTAACATAATTTTCTCCAAGATCATCCATGTTGCTGCAAATGATAGAATTTCATAATCGTTTAATGACTGAGTAGTATTCGACTAAGTATATGTACCACATTTTACTTATCCAGTCATACTTTTGTTGACATTTATGTTGGTTCCATACTTCGACTATTTTAAATACAGCTGCAATGAACATGGGAGTGTGGGTATCCCTTCAATGTGAGTGTTTCCATTCCTTCGGGTATATATCCAGAAGTGTAATTGAAAGATCATATGGTAGTTCTATCTGTACTTGTTTGAGAAACGTCCATGTTGTTTTCCATAACGGCTCTACTATTTACAGTCCCACCAACAGTGTAGTAGGGTTGCCCTTTCTCCACATCCTCACCAGCATTTGTTATTCTTGCTCTTTTTAATACTGGCCAATCTAGTTGGGGTGAAATGATATCTCAATGTGGCTCTGATTTGCATTTCTCTAATAATTAGTGATGTCAAGCAATTTTTCATGTAACTCTTGGCCATTTATGTGTTTTCCTTTGAAAAATTTCTACTCAACTCCTTTAACTATATTTTAATTGGGTTATTTGGGGTTTTTTCCCCTGTGAATTTGTCTGAGTTCCTTATATATTCTGGACATTAATCTCTAGTCAGAGATATAGTTTGCAAATATTTTCTCCCATTTTGTAGGTTGTCTTTCCGCTCGTTTGATTGTTTTTAGTTTGAAATTATCCCATGTTTTTGTTTGTTTGTTTCCTGTGATTTGGGGGTCTTGTTCATAAAATGTCTTTGCTCAGTCCTACTTCCTGAAGTGTTTCCCCTATGTTTTGTTTTAGTAGTTTTATAGTTTCGAGTCTTATGTAAGTCTTTAATATATTTTGAGTTGATTTTGGTATATGGCAATCAGTAAAGGTCTAGTTTCATTCTTCTACATATAGAGTCCAATTTTCCCAACACCATTTATTAAAGAAGCAGTCTTTTCCCCAATGTACGCTTTTGTTGCCTTTGTCAGCCATGCCTCCCCACAACTGCATTCATCCCATCAATGACCGTCAGACCATTTCCAGATGCACCATGGCTCCTAAGCTGGGGCAGTGGGGGGCCAAGGGCCTAGGGCATGCACCCCCACATCTACATGCCTTATTTTGTTATTATTATTATTATTATTATTATTATTATTAGCATACTTATTATCAGAAATTGTAATTTTTCTTTATGTTATTTACCTGACATATCGCACCCCAACCCCTCTCCCTCTCTCTGCCTAACCTCTAGTATCATTAAGTTTGTTTTCTCCTTCTGAATGTTGAATGTACTATTGTGGTATTTTCTTTTTTCTTTTCTTTTCCTTCCTTCCTTCCTTCCTTCCTTCCTTCCTTCCTTCCTTCCTTCCTTTCTTAGCACCCAGTTATGAGTGAGAAAACACAGTATTTATCTTTTCATACCTAGCTTATTTCACTTAACATAATTTTATCCAGACTCATCCATGTTGCTGCAGATGGCAAAATTTCATTTTATGGCTAAGTAGTCTTCCATTGTGCACATATAACATTTTTTTCTTATCCAGTCATCTGTCAGTGGACATTTAGGATGGCTCCATATTTTGGCTATTGTAAATAGAGGTGCAATGAACATGGGAGTGCAGGTATCCCTTCGACTTGATGATTTAAATTCCTTTGGATGCATACCCAGTGGTTGGATTACTGCATCATATGCTAGTTCTATTTGTAGTTGTTTGAGAAACTTCCATACTGTTTACCATAAGGGCTGTGCTAATTTACTGTCCCATCAATAGTTTAGGAGAGTTCCCTTTTCCTCACATCTTAGCCAGAATTTGTTATTCTCAGTCTTTTTAACACTGGCCAGTGTAACAAGGGTGAGATGATATCTCAGTGATGTTTTGACTTGCATTTCCCTGATTATTAATGTTGCTGAGCATTTTGTCACGTACCTGTTGGCCATTTATATATCTTACTTCAAAAAATTTCTGTTCATCAACTTTACAACAAAAAAACAAGTAACCCAATTAAAAAGTGGGCAAAAGAGCTAAATAGACATTTTTCAAAGGAAGATATACAAATGGCCAACAGACACATAAAAAAATGTTCAACATCATTCAGCATTTGGGAAATGCAAATCAAAACCACACTGAGATACCCTCTCACACTAGTTAGGATGGCTAATATCCACAAGACTGTGAATGATAAATGCTGGCGAGGTTGCAGAGAAAAAGGAGCTCTCATATATTGCTGGTGGGACTGCAAAATGGTGCAGCCTCTATGGAAAATGGTATGGAGGTTCCTCAAACAATTGCAGATAGATCTACCATATGACCCAGCTATCCCACTGCTGGGAATATACACAGAGGAATGGAAATCATCTAGTCGAAGGTATACCTGTTCTCCAATGTTCATTGCAGCACTCTTTACAATAGCTAAGAGCTCGAACCAGCCCAAATGTCTATCATCGGATGAGTGGATATGGAAAATTTGGTACATCTACACAATGGAATACTACTCAGCTATAAAAAAGAATGAAATACTGCCATTTGCAACAACATGGGTGGACATAGAGAGAATTATATTAAGTGAAACAAGTCAGGCACAGAAAGAGAAATATCACATGTTCTCACTTATTTGTGGGAGCTAAAAATAAATAAATAAATACACAAATTAGCTGGGGGATGGGAAGGGAAGAAGACAGAACAATTACAACTCCTTGAAGTTGATACAACAAGTGAACAGATATTAGGTTGTAGGTTTTGGTAATGGGCCACAATAATCAACCACATTTTATACTGATGAAATAAAATTAAATGTAAAAAAATGTCTGTTCATCTTCTTTGCCTATTTCTTAATTGTATTATTCACTTTTTTTTACTGAACAGTTGTTTGAGTTCCTTATATATACTGTATATTAATCCCTTGTCAGATGTATAGTTTGCAAATATTTTCTCCCATTTCATAGGTTGTCTGTTTGCTCTATTGATTGTTTCCTTTGCTGTACAGAAACTTTTTTGTTTGATATATTGCCATTTGTTTATTCTTTTCTTTTGTTGCTTGTGCTTTTGGGGTCTTATTCATAATGTCTTTGCCCAGTCCTGCTTACTGGTGTGTCTCTCCTATGTTTTCCTATAGTAAGTTCATGGTTTTGAGTCTTCTTTTTAAGTCTTTAATCCATTTTGAGTTGATTTTGGAATGTGATGAGAGGTACAGGTTCAGGTTCATTCTTCTGCATATGGATGCCAATTCCCCCCAGCACCACTTCTTGGAGAGGCAGTGTTTTCCCAACGTATGTTTTTGTTGTCTTTGTAAAATACCAATTGGCTGTAAATCTGTGGGTTGATTTCTGAGTTCTGTATTCTGTTCCACTGGTCTGAGTGCCTATTTTTATGCCAGTACCATGCTGTTTTGGTCTCTATTGCTTTGTAGTATAATTTGATGTCAGGTAGTGTTATTTCTTCAGCTTTTTATTGTTGTTGTTCAGAATTCCTTTGGCTATTTTGGGTCTTTACTTGTTCCATATGAGTGCTAGGATAGTTTTTTCTATTTCTATGAAGAATGTCATTTGTATTTTGATGGAGATTACACTGAATCTGTACTTCGTTTGGGTAGTATAGACATTTTCACAATATTAATTCCTCCATGCCAAGAGCATGGAATATCTCCCCATCTTTTTGAGTCTTTTAAAATTTCTTTCTGTAGTGATTTGCAGTTCTCATTGTAGAGATCTTTTGCCTCCTTGGTTAAATTGATTCCTAGGTGTTTTGTTGTTGTTGTTGTTTTGTGTGTGTGACTATTTTTAATGGGCTTACTTTCTTGATTTCTCTTTCTTTTATTGGAGAATATAAACACAACTGATTTTGGGGTGTTGATTTTTTTTATTGCAAATGGCATTTTAAAAATTCATTTTTAATGGGTTTGCCTTCTTGATTTCTTTTTCTGTTAGTTTGCTGTTGGAGTATAAAAATGCTACTGATTTTTGTGGGTTTATTTTGTATCCTAGAACTTTACTGAAATTTTTTGTCAACTCTGAGTTTTAGCATAGAGTCCTTAGACTTTTCTGTATAAAGGATCACGCCATCTGCAAACAGGGACAGTTTTACTACATCTTTTCCACCCTTGATGCCCTTTATTTCTTTCTCTTGCCTGATTCCTCTGGCTAGTACTTCCAATGCTATGTTAAATAGGAGTGCTGATGATAGGCATCATTGCCTTTTTCATGTTCCTAAGTATTCATTCAGGATGATATTGGCGGTGAGTTTGTCATGTATGGATTTGATTGTGTTGAGATACATTCCTTCTATGCCTAATTTACTGAGTCTTTATCATGAAGTGATGTTGAATTTTGTCATATGCTTTTTCTGCATATATTGAGATTATCATATAGAATTTGTCCTTGCTATTGTTGATGTGGTGTATCACATTTATCAACTTGCATATGTTGAAACATTCTTGGATCCCTCAGATGAGTCTCACTTGATTATGGTGTAAAATTTTTTTAAGGTGTTGCTGTATTCTGTTTCCTAATATTTTGTTGAGAATTTTTGTGTCCATCTCATGAAAGATACTATGTTATAATTTTCTTTTTTATTGTATATTTGTGTAGTTTTGGTATCACGGCAAGCCAGTCTCACAGAATGAGTTTCGGAGAATGGCTTCTTTTTCAATTTTTGGAATAGTTTGAAGAGAATTTGTGTTACTTCATCTTTAAATGTTTTGTAGAATTCAGCAGTAAAGCTATCCAGTCCCAGGCTTTTTTTAAAGTGCAAGCCTGATGATTACTGCTTCAAACTTGTGGCTAATTACTGGTTTGTTCAGATTTTCTACTTCTTCTTGGTTCAGTATTGGTAGTTTGTGTGTGTCCAGAAATTTATCCATTTCTTCCAGGTTTCAAATATGTTGGTGCATAGTTGTTTATAATAGTCTCTAATGGTTGTATTTCTGTAATACAAGTTGTAATGTCTACTTTTCCATTTCTGATTGTTATTTGGGTTTTCCCTCTTATTTTTAGTTAGTCTAGCTAATGGTTAGTCTTTTTGTTTATCTTCTTGAAAAATCAACTTTTTGTGATAGACTTCTGATCAAGATGGTGGAATGGAAGGTCCCCAGCATCTCTAACTTTCACAAATCAACCAATTTACAACTATAAGAAAGCAATGACAGCCGTACTAGGGCTGCTAGAGCTCAGGGAAGAGGAGAGATGTACAGAGTGCATGAAGGTGGGAGAAGCCATAATGAGAGAATGAAAAAGCCCCTCGGACAATTTCAAATCCCAGTCACTTCCAGTCTGGAGCTGCTGGGTGAACAGAGCAGAAGCTGGCAAAAAGCCACAGCTGTACCTTTTGGATGAATTTGCTTGGAGGCAGCAGGAGAGAAGAGAACCTTCATGGTCCCCAGGCCAGCCATACCACTAATAAGGTTCCTGTGGACACACATAGGACCAAGGAGCAACAACAACTGAAAAATAGGAGCCACTCAGATGTCAGTGAGTCACTGCAAGGGACTGGATCACGGCCCATCCCATAGGAAGTGTTTGGAGCATGCGCAGTGGGGGAGACAGGCTCACCAGGGGAAAAAATGGGGCACAGCAAGGACAGCTGATCTGCACTCCAATCAGGGTAGAACCACTCAGAGGAGACTGGTCAGGAATACAGAATTGCATGGGGTGCAGGTTGAGAAAAGACTCAGTCCCAGACCAGTGTTCCTAAACAACCTGGGTGCAGTGGATTCCACTAGAACCGGAAGTACCTATAAAGTCAGTCATTAGAACCTGAGCTGCATGAAAATCCTTCCTCAGGGAATGAGCAGCAAAGCAGCAATTTAGCTCAACCACAGAGCTCGTGTACTGGTCCTCACAGGAATTTCCTTCATTTCAGAAGTACACAAAGGATAGCAAATTAGTTCCAGTGCAGAGTTTGAGTTGTGGGAACAGCAAATAATCCAACACAGAACTGAAAGAAAAAAACAACAGTACCCACAACCAGAGACAAAGTTTGATATTAACTAGTAAAGGTCTCATTTCACCGAAGAACACCTATAACAACTAGAAGGGCCAGAAATACCCTGGATTACCAAACCAGAAAGCAGGGGGTGTGGCGGTGGCAAGGGCCTCAGCTATGCCCCACATCACCTGCAACCAATCCCAAGGGTGGGGCCGAGGGCCTTGGGCACATCCCCCAACACGATCAAGCAGCCCAGCAGCAACCACTGAGCCACTGCAGGAAGTGCCCTGGGCTCTCCTGACCTGGGGTGGTGGGGTGCCAAGGGCCTGGGTCACACATCCCCAACATGAGCAACCAGCCCAGTGACAACCACTGAGCCACTACAGGAAGTGCCCTGGGCTCTCCCAAGATGGAACTGTGGGGTGCGTTGGGCCTTGGTCATGCCCCCCCAACATAAGCAACCAGCCCAGTGATGACCACCAAGCCACAGCAAGAAGGGCCCCGGTTTCCGAGCTGGGGATGTGGGAGGTCAGGACTTTTGCCACACCACCCTGACATCTGCATGCAGCCCGACAATGACCAAGCAACTGCTGGAAGTCCACCAGTCTCCACTGTTGGAATGAGGAGGGTGCCACAGGCCTCAATCCCACTCCTCCTCCTTCTTCCATCATATTTCCTTCCCCCTTCCCCTCTCCCCCTCCCTCCCAGCTGCTCTGCAACAACATCATAAAATGTAAAAAAAATATATTAATAAAAGAAAATAAAAAGAAAAACCAACTTTTTGTTCCATTGATCTTTTGTCTCATTTTGGGGGTTTCTATTTCATTTAGTTCTGCTTGATTATTATTTCTTTCTGTCTACCAGTTTTGAAATTGGACTGTACTTGTTTTTCTAGTTCTTTTAGTTGTAGTGTTAGGTTGTTTATTTGAAATCTTTCTATTCTTTTCATGTAAGCATTTCTTGCAATAAACTTTCGTCAGTACTTTTTTTAAAACATCCCACATGTTTTGGTATAGGGTGCCTTTATTTTCATTAGTTTTATGAAATTTTTTGATTTCCTCTTTAATTTCTTCTTGGACCCATATGTCTTTCAGGAGCATATTGGTTAATTTCCATTTGTATAGTTTTCAGAATTTTGTTTGTTTCTGATTTCTAGTTTTAGTCTGTTGTAGTCTGATAAGATCCATGAAATAATTTCAATTTAAAAAAGAATTTTTGAGACTTGATTAGTGACCTCACATGTGGTCTATCCCAGAGAATGTTCCCTGTGCAGATGAGAAGAATGTAGATACTGTAGATGTTAGATGATATGTACTGACGTTATCTGCCAAGTCCAATTTGTCTAAAGTTTGGTTTAATTCCTGTGTTTCTCTGTTGATTTGTTTCCTAGATGATCTGTCCAATGTTGAGAAAGGGGTGTTCAGGTTCCCAACTGTGGTCATATTTGGGTCTATCTCTTTCCTATGTCTAATAGTGTTTGCTTTATATATTTGGTGCTCCAATGTTGGGTGTATATATACTTATGATTATTATGTCTTCTTGATGGATAGATCCCTTTATCCTTATGTAGTGGCTCTCTTTGTCTCTTTCATGGTTTTTATTTAAACCCTATTTTATCTGATGTAAGAATAGCCACTCATTTTTTATCCCATTTACGTGATAGATCTTTTTTCATCCCTTTGTTTTTAGCCTGTATGTGTCTTTACAGGTGAGGTGAGCCTCTTGTAGACAGCTTATAGTTGGGTGTAGCTTTTTAATCCAATCAGCCAGTCCGTCTTTTGGGAATTTAGTCCGTATATATTTAGGTGTTTCTTATAAGGTATTGTCTAACTTCTGGAATTTTATCAATTTTCATTTTGGTGTTTTAAATATCTTTTGTTTCTTTCTTTCCCTTTTATTGTTTGTCTTCAGTGTTTATTGGTTTTTAGAGGTGGTAAGATAAAGTTTCTTTGTCATTTGCTTTTTTGTTCTACCAGTGGGTTTTGGTCTTTCTTGTGAATTCATGGTAGTGATTTTTGTTTTTGGATTCTATCTGCAGGACTCCCTTCAGGATTTCTTGTAGGGCTCATAATGTGGCAGTAACTCTTGTAGTTTTTGTTTGTCTGGGAAATACACTATTTCTCCTTCATTTCTGAATGACAGTTTTGCTGGATATAGTATTCTTGGTTGGCAGTTTTTTTCTTTTCTTATTTTGAATATATCACCCATTCCTTACTGGTAGGGTTTCTGTTGAGAAGTCTGCTGTTAGTATAATGGAAACTCCTTTATAGATGACTTGATGCTTTTCTTTTGCTGTTTTTAGGATTCTCTCTTCGTCTTTAACTTTGAACATTTTGACTACAATGTGTCTCATAAAGGACCTTTTTGGATTGAATCTGTTTGGGGATCTTTGAGCCTCCTGAATCTGATGATTTGTGTCTTTCCCGATACCTGAGAAATTTTTACCTATTATTTTATTTAATATGTTCTCAATGCCTTTTCTTTCTCCTCCTTTTCAGTAACACCCATGCTTCAGAAGTTTTTGCACTTATGGCTGGGTGCTATCTCTCTTAGATTTTCTTCATTTATTTAAATTATTTTCCTTTTTTTTTTTTTTAGTCTGTCCAAGTCATTTCGAAGAGACAGTCATCAAGATCAGAAATTCTTTGGGTGCTATCTCTCTTAGATTTTCTTCATTTATTTAAATTATTTTCCTTTTTTTTTTTTTAGTCTGTCCAAGTCATTTCGAAGAGACAGTCATCAAGATCAGAAATTCTTTCTTCTGCTTGCTGTAGCCTGATGCCTAACCTCTCAGTTATGTGTGTGTTTTATTTCATTGAATGACTCAAATTCCATAAGCTCTGCTATATTCTTTTTTAAAGTATTAGTCTCTTTGCAAATTTTCGCCTTCATATCCTGGATAGTTTCACTCAGTTCATTTTGTTGTTCAACTGTGTCTTCTTGTATCTCACTGAGTTTCCTTTAGATTTTAATTGGAATTTCTTTTTAGTCACTTCAAGAGTTTCCTGCTTAATGTGGTCTTATATTTGATAGTTATTGTATTCCTTTGGTAGAGTCATATTTTCTTGTGCTGTTGTTGCTGTTTTTGTTGTTGTTTGTATTTCTAGTATTTCCATGTTGATGTCTAGTCATCTGATATAGCAGTTGCCTCTTCCATTACTGTACTACCCTGGACTTTGCTGGTAATCCTCCTGGTGTAATTCTGTTGAATGGTTGGTGGTCCACCTGCACAGCAGCAGCTATAGCAGTTGCCTCTTCCATTACTGTACTACCCTGGACTCTGCTGGTAATCCTCCTGGTGTAATTCTGTTGAATGGTTGGTGGTCCACCTGCACAGCAGCAGTGGCTGCTGCAGCTTCTTTTGTGGTAACAAGCCACCATTGTGGTAGTGCTTGTTGTTGATATGGCTTTGGCAGGTTGTCCATGTGGTGGCAATGACTCCAGTGGTGGCAGGCTGCTCACAAAATGATGGTGCTGAGTAGCAGCACTAGTGGTTACAGCAGCTGTCTGCTTGGCTTCAGTGTCTACAGTGGTGACAAATGCAGCTATGGTGTCTGTGGTAGCAATGGGGTTACTTTGCAGTGGTGGCTTCAACTGCCTCCCTTGTATCTGCGGTGTCTGCTGTGCCAGTGGAGTTATCTTGTGCGGTTGGCAATGGTGCCAGTGGCTGCAATTGCCTCCCTTGTTTCTGCTGTGTCTGCACCAGCAGTGGGCATACCTTGTAGGGGTGGCGTGGGGGCAGTATGGGCGCTGGTGGCTACAACTACCTCCCTCACATGTGTGGTGTCCTCAGCAGCAGTGGGATTATCTCATGGAGCAGCAGTGCTGGCAGCTGCAACTGCCTTCCTTGCATCTTCTGTGTCCTTGGCAGCATCAGGGTTATCTCATGGCAACGGCAGTAATGGCAATGGTTGTAGCCACTTCCTTCACATCTGTGGAATCTGTGGCTGCAGTGACAGGCAACCTCAGGACTGCTGCTCTGTGGAGAGCTGCTCTGCAATGGTCGACAGTTCTGGGACTGGACAGTGGATCTAGCAACTGTGGTGGTGGTGGCAGTGGGCCTGTTTCAATCTTTTTCTGCCGGAGGAATGCACCCTGGGCACCTCTAGTCTGCCATCTCTGCTAGAAATATTTAGTTTCAGAGGCTGGGAAGTCTACAGTCTAGGGAAGCCAGCCTTCTTTGATGGTGGCTTTACAACCATGCAGGGTGTCACATGACGAGAATGGTGGAGCAGAGCATATATGTGTTGATATGGGAAAATATCTAACTTATTTTACTACAAATAAAAATAAAAATAAATATTCAGTAAATGCTTGTCCTTTGGGTAAAATGAAAGAGAAGAAAGTGAGAAGGTGGCATGAATGTATTTCGGTTTATCTCCTTGATATTCATAGTATCTTAAGAAAGGCATACTTTTTTTAATTCTCTGGAAGGACACATACTGGCATACCTCACAGATATTGAACGTCTGGTTTCAGACCACCAAAATGAAGCACACGTTGAAATAAAGTGGATCACACAATTTTTTTCCCAGTGCATATAAAAGTTATGTTTACACTATACTACAGTCTATTATGTGTGCAATAGGATTATTTATTTTAAAAATGTGTTTAACTTAAAGCAAAAACACTTCATTGCTAAAATGTGCTATCATCTGGCTCTACAGCAAGTCATACTCTTTTTGCTGCTGGAAATCTTGCCTCAGTGCTGATGGCTGTTGGCTGATCAGGGTGGTGGTTGCTGGCAGTTGGGGAGGCAGTGGCAATTTCTTAAAGTAAATCAACCGTGACATTTGCTGCATTAATTGACTCTTCCTTTCATGAAAGATTTCTCTTTAGCATATTACAGCATATTATCCACAACAGACCTTCTTTCAAATCTGGAGTTGAAAACTGCTCCTCCTTTATCAACTAAATTTATGTAATATTCGAAAGCCTCCCACTCTGTTGGTTGTCTTTTAACTTGGTTAATTGTTTCTTTTGCTATACAGAAACATTTTAATTTGATATAATCCCATTTGTTTAATTTTCCTTTGGTTGCCCATGCTTTTGTGGTCATATTCACGAAGTCTGTGCCCAGTCCTACTTCCTGAAGTGTTTCTCCTCTGTTTTCTTTAAGAAGTTTTGTTGTTTCAGGGTGTATATTTAATTCTTCAATCGATTTTGAGTTGATTTTACTATATGGTGAGAGGTATGGGTCTAGTTTCATTCTCCTGCATATGGATGTTCAGTTATTCGAGCACTATTTGCTGAAGAGGCAGTCTCTTCCCCAGTGTATAAGCTTGGTGCCTTTGTCAAAGATCAGATGGCTGTAGTTCTGGATTCTGGATTCTCTATTCTATTCCATTGATCACTGTGTCTGTTTTTATGCAAGTACCATGCTGTTTTGGTTATTATAGCTTTGTAGCATAGTTGAAAGTCATGTAATGTTATGCCTCCAGCTTTATTTTATTTATTTATTTATTTATTTATTTATTTGGCTCAGAATTGCTTTGACTATGCATGGTCTTTGGTTGTTCCATATGAATTTCTGGATAGTTTTCCCATTTCTGAGAAAAATGTCATTGGAATTTTGATGGGGATTGCATTGAATTTGTATATCACTTTGAGTAGTATGGACTTTTTCACAATGTTGATTCTTCCCATCCCATGGGATATCATTCCATTTTCTGTGTCCTCTTCAATTTATCTCAGCAGTGGTTTGTACTTCTCATTATAGAGATTTTTCACATCCTTTTTTAACTGTATATGAGAGAAAATATTTGCAAAATATACATCTGACAAAGCATTAATACCCAGAATATACAAGGAACTGAAACAAATTTACAACAAAAAAAGCAAGTAACCCAATTAAAAAATGGGCAAAAGAGCTAAATTGGCATTTCTGAAAGGAAGATATACGAATGGCTAACAGACACATGAAAAAAATGCTCAACATCACTCAGCATTTGGGAAATGCAAATCAAAACCACACTGAAATACCATCTTACTCCAGTTAGGATGGCTAATATCCAAAGACTGTGAATGATAAATGCTTGTGAGGTTGCAGAAAAAAAGGAGCTCTCATATGCTGTTGGTGGGAACTGCAAAATGGTGCAGCATCTATGGAAAATGGTATGGAGGTTCCTCAAATAATTGCAGATAGAGCTACCATATGACCCAGCTATCCCATTGCCGGGAATATACCCAGAGGAATGGAAATAATCAAGTCAAAGAAATACCTTTCTCCAGTATTCATTGCAGCACTCCTTACAATAGCTAAGAGTTGGAAAAAGCCCAAATGTCCATCATCACCTTAGTGGATATCGAAAATGTGGTATATCTACACAATGGAATTCTACTCTGGTATAAAAAAGAATGAAATACTGCCATTTGCAACAACATGGATGGACCTAGAGAGAATTATATTAAGTGAAACAAGTCAGGCAGGAAAGAGAAATATCACATGTTCTCACTTATTTGTGGGAGCTAAGAATAAATAAATAAATACACAAGTAAACTGGGGTGGGGGAGATGGAAGAAGACACAACAATTACAATTCCTTGAAGTTGATACTACAAGCAAACAGATATGAGGTTGTTGGGAGGGAGGGGAGAGCGGGAGGAGGGAGGGAGGTTTCGGTAATTGGCCACAATAATATACCACGTTGTATATTGACAGAATAAAATAAAATAAAAAACCGAAAGATAAAATATTCTAAATCATTTGCTGTCATTTCAACAGTGTTCACAGCATCTTCACCAGGAGCAGATTCCATCTCAAGAAACCACTTTCTTTGCTCATACAAAAAAGTAACTTCTTATCTGTTAGTTTTATCATGCAATTGCAGCAATTCAGTCACATGTTCAGGCTTCACTTCTAATTCTAGTTCTCTTGGTGTTTCCACTACATCTTCAGTGTGTTCCTCCACTAAAGTCTTGAACCCCTCCAAGTTATTCAAGAGGGTTGAAATCAACTTCTTCCAACTCATGCCAATGGCGATATTTTGACCTCCTCCTCTTATGAGTCACAAATGTTCTTAATGGCATCTAGAATGGTGAATCCATTCCAGAAAGTTTTCAATTTACTTTGCCAGATCCACCAGAGGAGTCTATCTATCTATGGCAGCTATAGCCTTATGAAATGTACTTATTAAATAATAAGACTTGAAAATAAAATTTACTCCTCGATCCATGGGCTGCAGAATGGATGTTGTGTTATCAGGCATGAAAACAACATTAATCTCCTTGTATATCTCCATCAAAGCTCTTGGAAGACTAGGTGCATCATCAATGAGCAGCATATCTTGAAAGGAATCATATGTTTTGAGTGTTATTCTTTACTCCCTGAACAAAAACAAAATATCTGAAAAGCCTCAACAGGTTCTACTATTTTTCTGCTTTCTCTAACATTGTTTTACAGTAAACATAAATTTGACAGTAATTTGAAGCTAAATGCCCCTTAAACCATTGGCTTCATGTCACCTGTAAAGCATGGACAATTGAATATCTAATACATACCAAGACCTAGTAATCTTTTCCCTTCCCTCTGTCTTGAAGTATATGAAATGAGAAGTGACATCACACATTAACCTTTGTCTGACTCATCTTCCAGGGGAAGGCATTTATACTTGGCATGCATTTGTAAAATAACACTTGTGAATAGGTGTACATATATATCTACGCATATACATATATGTGTTCATAGGTATTTATTCATACATAACATCTTATATACATATATATGTGGTTAAAAAAGGTTTTCAGAAATAGTAAATTCATAGTATGCATATTACTATTCAACCTTCTGTTTTGTACTAAACAATATATCAAGAAAACTTCTGAGGTAATGGAAACATGGGCAAATAATTTGTACAGATTACAGAAGATGAAATGGAAATGACTATTACACATATGAAAAATGCATTAAAAATAAAAAAGAACAGATTAAAAACTATATTGCCTTAAACTTTCTTGATTGGGAGATGAAAAATTTTTATTGTGTTAGCAAAGGTGCAGACAGACAAGCATTCTTGTACATTTTTCTAATGTCTTGTTTTCAATTTCACTATTTTAATTTTTTTTCCCCCTTTTTGTCTTTTTTACTGACCAGTAACGGGATCACAACCCACGGTGTCGTGCCCGTACCGGGGACCAGCAACGGGATCACAACCCTCGGTGTTGCGCCCGCACCACACTCAGCCAGTGAGCGGGAACCGGTCTCCACATGGGATCCGAACCCTCTGCGGGAGCGCCGCCACGCTCCCAAGTGGCACACTCTCCAGTGTGCCACTGGGCCGGCCCGACTGTTTTAATTTTTAATATTTCCTTTCTTCTGCTTACTTTGAATTTAAATAGCTCTTCATTTTTGAGCTTCCTAAGGCAGATCCTTAGATTATTGATTTCATATTTTTTTTATTTTCTAATATGTGCGTTTGATTCTGTAAATGCTCCCCTACACACTGCCTTTATGCTACATACCTCTGTACAACTCAATACTCAGCATGAATCTATTCTTTAAATTACCTGATGTTTACTAAGTTCCAGAAGTGCCTTCTGCTTTCTCTTACCACAGTGGTACAGGAAACATTAAAAGAGGGAGCAGTGTTTTTATATTTCAAATGATTCAGTTGGCTGGATGGCTAATAGAAAATACTGTATCTAGAAGAGAGTAGACTTTCTGATTTAGAATTTAATACTTATAGAAAAACTTCATAACATTGGATTTGACAATGATTTCTTGAAAACAACAGCAAAACCACAGGAAACAAAAGAAAAACTAGATAAATTGGACTTCATCGAAATTATCTTTGTGCATCTAAGGACACTATCAGCAGAGTGAAGAGATACCCCATAGAATGGCAGAAAATATTTGCAAATCATATATATGTTGAGTTAATACCCAGAATATATAAAGAATGCCTACAACTCAACAACAAAAAACAACAAACCAAAAACCAACTGATTGAAAAACGGGCAAAAGACCTAAATCATTTCTCCAATGAAGATATAAGAGGTCCAGTGAGCACATGAAAAGATGCACAACATCACTAATCATTCGGATAATGCAGATTAAAATCACAATGAGATATCACCTTCTACTTATTAGGAAGGTTGTTGTAAAGAAAATAGTAAGTGTTGGTGAGAATGTGAAAAGAATTGGAAGGATTGTGCACTGCTGGTGGGAATGAAGAATGGTGCAGTCACTATAGTATAGAAAAATAGTATAATGCTTACTCAAAAAATGGAAGATAAAATTACTATATGGCCCAGAAATACTACTTATGGGTATATAACCAAAAGAAATAAAAATAAAAGCAGGGTATCAAAGAGATACTTATACATCCATGTTCATAGAAGCATTATTCAAAAAAGCCAAAAGTTGGAAGTATCATAAGTGTTCGTTGAGAAAGATAAACAAAATGTGGTGTATACACACAATAAAATGCTATTCAGCCTTGAAGAGAAAGGAAATTCTGACACATGCTACAGCGTAGATTAAACTTGAAGGCATTATGCAAAGGGAAATAAGCCAGTCACAAAGGAACAAATAGTGTATCATTCCATTTTTATGACGTGCATAGAATAGGCAAAGTTACAAATATAATTTGTTATGTGGGTGGTTGTCGGGAAAAGGAGGAAGTTGAGAAGGGTAGTTACTGTTTAATGATACAAAGTTCAGATTTGCAAACTGAAAACAGTTCTGGAAACAGAGGCAGTGGTTTTATAATAAGGGGAATGTACTTCATGCCACTGAACAAACAGTTAAAACAATGGTTAAAATAGTAAATTTTATTTTATGTAAATCTTACCACAATTAAGAAAATACTATTCACAATTCAAAAAGTAATTGTTTATAGTATCTCGACAGTGGAAAAGAATAAGGATAACTTAAATGGTGTTTATTTAATAAATCTATCCTGAAAACTATAATACAATCAAGATGCAAAAAAGCACAAGTAAAACCACTCATGGAACATGTGTTGGCTGAAAAGCTGTGCACTCAGAGACTTCACTGTGCATAGTTTCTTTTCATAGGTATCCCCTTCAGAGTCTACCAGATTGAATGACTCTGCGGTGAATTCCAGGAACTGCTTTCTTCTAAGTAATTTCTCCACAGTGAAATAGTGCTCATGGGAAGGTGAGAGTGATCAAGCTCCTTCCACATGACCAGAGGGATTAGCTTCCCCATTGCATCATTCAGTTAGATGAAAGGGACCTACTTCCTCTCCAGCCCCACAGCTCCTACCACAGAATCACTGGTAGCAGGCTGGGAAATTGGTTTATCCTGATTGCAAATCCCTGATATCAGTATGCCTGCAAGTCCTGCAAACAGTGAATGGTGAGGAGCCCAACAAGAACATACCTAGAGGTGAGGTTCCTCACAAACATTTTGCATTCTCAGGACCTATACTTGGGACCCTGGGCCTGCCAGAGATTGGTTCTAAAAGGAACAGGGACTCAGATTTAAAACTGGGGAAAGAAGGAAGCTTCCTATTTCTGACTTTAAACCCAGCCCTTTTAGACACAGAGAAAGCTTCAGATTGGAGAACAAAGTTGGAAGACAGCTTGGCAGTCAAGGAGAGGGTCTGAAGGGAGGGATGAGGTATCCACCAGTCTCTGCAGAATCAGCATTTTGTGCACAGAAATCAGAGAGCAAATGATCCTTATGAAATGCTCCATTGGCTTCATCTACTTCCTGAGGATTCATATCTGGAAGCTTGTGTTTAATCACAATTGGACAAATCTTTATTTTGTGTCTGCAACCTCCTCTGGCAGATGATCATGTTTGTTCAGCCTCCCAAACTCTCAACCAGTTATTATGAGCTTTTGGATCTAAGAACAGAATCTGCCTCTGAGAAGAAATGGCTCTTTCCAGCATTTCTTCTAGGTATTTAATTCCCATTCTGTAGCGCTCCAACTCTTCATTTTTACAGTACATGGGGTCATGTGCTTCAGACCTTCCCACCTTTTGCTGCAAGTCATGATTGCCTTGACAGAAAACAACCCAAGAAAGTCCATTTCTTTCTGTTCTTAAAACTCAGTTTCTAATTTCCTCTCTCTTCAAGATGTATATTATATGTACAATGAATGTATTTTTTAACTCTGTTCTCTGAGAAGGCCAGGGTCCTGTGACAACCTCCCAGTAATGAACACACCTAATATGCAGATCTTGCCTCTAAACCACATTTGAAAATTTAAAAAAAAAAAAACAAAAAAACAAAAAACATGGTTCCTTAGAGAGATGGCTGCTTGAAGACCTGGGGCAGGAAAAGTTCAAAATGAAGCTGGAATATGTTCTTTTGCCAAAAAATAAGGAATTCCTCAAGGATTGATTGGGTCATGGAAAAGGACATAAAATCTAGCCTTTAGGAGACAATTTGAGCACCAAGATAATTAATAGTACTAATGGATTATAACCCATTGAAAACAATTGAAGCCAAGATTCTTTACTGATTTTGTAAATAAATAACTTGAAGACTTGATGAGGAATGATAGTTTTCAAAGTTTAAATAATCTACCCATTAAACACTTAAATTTCAAATTTGAGAATAACTTTATAGTGGCAGATACTGTCAGACACTCTCTGAATCTAGTAATCAAATGAACATTATCTCTAATGGAACAGATTGAAATTCTTTGTCACTCAATAATAAAAGAAAAAAGTGTCATTCTGTGATATTCCCACCAGAAATGTATACTCTGAATTTAATCATTAAGAGACATAAAACAAGCTAAAACTGAGATTCATTTTAAGAATATTTGTCCTATACTCTTAGAGTGTCAATGTCATGAAAGTCAAGTAAAGACTGAAGAACTGTTCGAGATTTAAGTTGACTAAGAGATATGACAACTAGTTGCAACATATGATTCTGAATTTGGAACTGAATTTTGAGTGGGAGATAAATCATATCTTTGGAACTTACAGGCAAAACAGCAATGGGAAAGAGGATTAGAATGTCTCAATGAATCAACATTAATTTCCAGATTTTGATGGTTTTACAATAATTACATAAGAGAATCACCTTGTTTTAAGGTAATACAAACTAAACTATTTCAGATCTTTTTAATCAGATCAGCATTTACTTTCAAATGGTTAGAAGTAAAATAATTCTTTGTACATACTAGCAACTATTCTATATACCAGTGATGGTTTTAAAAATAAAGCTAACTTTGGGCTTGTATATACAAAACAAACTAGTCTTTCACAAATGGAAAATCAGTATTCTCAATGGACATCTAAAAAAATGCTCAGCATCATTAAATTTTATGGAAATGTAAATTAAAACTTCAATGAGATATTATTATACAATCCACCAGAATGGTTAAAATAAATAAAAACAGATTACATTATGTATTAACCAGAAGGTTAAGCAACTGGTACTTGTGGAATATACTATAAAGCATATGTACTTCACAGGGCCTGGTTTTCCAAAGTCTTGTAGTTTCAAATATTGACCTTGCAGAGGACTGGAAATTTCCCTCAGGCTATAAGTCTATGTTGCAAGATAAGGATTGTGGCACAGGAGGTTGCTGGCTCAAAGACAGACTAGTTACTGATTGTTATGCAAAGATACTGAGAAATTGCTATAGGAAGGAATGTTTGCTAAGATCAAACTGTTGTTGATAGGACCACTTAATTGTCTACTGGAATGTCATCTGGCTTGTTTCACTGAAAGTTACCAGCCTATATTGTTAAACTATAACCCCACCTTTGTTCTCTTCCTGTAACTTCCTGGTCTGGAAAATAAATGCAGGAAGAGAACCTCAATTTGGCGTTAATTTCCCAAGGAAGGGATGGCTCTTGCTTGAGCATCCCAAAGGGACATTAACCACTTTGGGGCCTCTCACTGCTCAGTAGAGATGGGCTTTGAGTAATCCTTTGCATCTCTGTCACCCAGGGGAAGTGGGGTGATAAATCCATGGGGGGCGAAGCAATGCAAAGCAACTGGTACTCTCACAGTAAAATTATAAATTCGTTCAACAATTTGGACATTCTTTGGCAGAATTTACTTAAACTGAACATATGCATATTCAGCAATTTTACTTATAGATATGTACTAAAGAGAAATGTAGTACACTAGTATATCAAAAACACAGGTATAAGGAGGTACATAACAGCACAATCAAAATAGCTTCACACTGAATGCAATCCAAAGATTCATAACAACACAATGGAAAAGTAAATTTTGGGATAGTTATAAAGGAAACACTACAAGTAAAGCATAACTTATCTGCTGATATTTGCAACAGCATCTATGAATGTCACAGACATAATATTAGATAAAGAAAAACTATGCAGTAAATAAATACATAATAGATTATTCCATTTATATAAAGTTTACAAACATACAAAACTACCTTGTGGCATGATACCAGATACCTGTGAGGAGGATGTGGTGGTTGTGAGAAGGAGGCAAAGAGGGGTTCCTGAGGTCCTAGCAAAATTCATTTTCATAAGAATTTAGGTTTAGGTTGTACAGGTATGTTCCCTTCATGTTAATGCATTGAGCTGTCCATTTAGAACACATGCTTCTTTGTCTACATATACTATCCTTCAATAAAAAAGCTTGTTTAAAAACAAACAACTCTACAGAAGGAACATTTGAAGCCATAATGACTGAGAATTTTCCAAATTAATGTTACACACAAATTCACAAATTCAGGAACCTCAGAGAACATTAAGTGAGTTAAATCTCAAAAAGCCTACACCTACGTATATTATATTCAAATGGTGAAAATCAAGACAACAGAAAAAACTTGAAAGAAGTCAAGGGAAGAGAACACCAGACCTATAGAGAAACAAGATAAGAATCACTTCAGACTTTTCTCCAGAACTCTGAGAAGAGAGTGGAGGAAAATATTTAAAGTGTTGAGAAAAACCAACCTATTTTTATTTTTGTAACCAGTAAAATTATCCCTCAGAAGTGAAGGACAAATAAGGACTCTTACACAAACAATACAGAGAAAATTTTTCTTTAGTTCCTGCCTTGCAAGAAATGTTAAATGAAGTTCTTCTGGAAGAAGAAATAATATAGGTCAAACACAAACATATATAAGGATAGGAAGAGCATTAGAGAAGGAATAATTGAAGATAACATAAAACTGTCATCTTCTTAATTGATCTAACATATAATAATTTGTTGAGAATAATGAAAGTGACAATATATTTGGTGATAATTTATGGATAAGTGAAATGAAAGACAGTAATCATATAAGAAACTGGAGGAAGGAACAAAGAATATTTTGTTACAGGTAGATGCACTATGAATGAAACAATATGATGCTAAGAAAATGGACTTCAATTAATTGTAAATAAATATTTCAAATTCTAAGAAAACTGTAAAAAAGTTTTTTAAGTAATATGTTAAAGAATGAGAGAAAATGGAATCATATAGCATGGCAATTAAAATACAGAAGGCAGAAAAGGAGTTAAGACAAAAACAAAAACAAAGAATAAGGGCAGCAATTAGAAAAAAGAAACAAATATATGATAGATACTAATTTAACAATATCAAAATAACTTTAAACATCACTAAATACACCAAGATCAACAAACAAGACCCATCTAATTGTATGTTGTCTACAAGAAAGCCACCTGAAATATAAAAAATATATAGATTTAAATTAAAGAGATGAGGAAAGATATACCATAATAATATTAACTGAATTAAAGCCAGAGTACTATACTAGTTTCAGACAAAGCCATATTCAGAGCAAAGAAAATTATTAGATATTAAGACATGTATTACATACTTATAAAGTGATCATTTCTCAAAGAAGACATACCAATCCTTAAAGTGTTTAAAAGACAAAGACTGTCAGAGTAGATCAACAAACAAGACCCATCTAATTGTATGTTGTCTACAAGAAAGCCACCTGAAATATAAAAAATATATAGATTTAAATTAAAGAGATGAGGAAAGATATACCATAATAATATTAACTGAATTAAAGCCAGAGTACTATACTAGTTTCAGACAAAGCCATATTCAGAGCAAAGAAAATTATTAGATATTAAGACATGTATTACATACTTATAAAGTGATCATTTCTCAAAGAAGACATACCAATCCTTAAAGTGTATACACCTAACAATAGAATGTCCAGACATGTGAGGCAAAAACAGATGGAAATGCAAGGAAAGGTAGGTAAATCCATTATTACAGCTGAAGAATTCAACACCCCCTATCAGAAATGAACAGATCCAGGAGGCAGAAAATTTGTAAAGATATAGGTGAACTGATCAGCAGCATCATCATCAACTGGATCTAATTGATATTTATAGAGTACTTGACCCAAAGAAAGCAGAATACACATTGTTTTCAAGCTCACATGGAACATTCACCAACATAGAGAACATTCTGAGTCATAAAACACACCCTAACAAACTTAAAAGAATATGTTATACAGTGTCAGCTACTGGACCACAATGGAATTAAACTAGAAATCAATAGCATATAGAGAGCTGGAGTATCCCAAAATACTTACAGTTTAATGAACACACTTCTGAATAATACATGACATCCCCCTAGGACAGGATATCCTGCGGTATTTTGGTCCAGTAACTCAAGAAACCCTCATGTATAAAATCAGGGTGGAGTGCCTTTTGGGGTCCCTCAGCTGTGGTTAGCCACTGGGCACATGCAGACAAAACTTTGTTCATCCTGGGCAGCTTTTCTGAGCCTTGGGGGAATGGCTCACCATGAATCCTAGGCTTCTACTGTCCCTTGCTGCCTATCTGTGAGTAAGAGAGTTGCTTTGCTAAAAAATAAAATAATATATGGGCCAAAGAATAAATCTCAAGAGAAATTTTAAAATATTTTGAACTAAATTACATGAACATAGAACTTTTCAAAATTTGTGGGATGCAGTAAATGCAGTGCCTACAGGAAATTCATAGCACCAAATTCATATATTAGAAAAGAAGAAAGATATAAAATCAGCATTCTAAACACTGTCTTAGGAAACTAGAGAAAGAAGAACAGGTTATATTCAAATTAAGCAGAATTAAAGAAACAATAAAAAATCAGAGTAGAAATCAATGAAATTGAAAACGGAAAACCAGTAGAGAAAAATCAATGAAACCAAAATCTGGTTCTTTTTTTTTTTTTTTCGGTGGGGGCTACTCTTTTTTTTTTGGCTGCTCTGAACTCTTGACCTTAGTATTACAAGGCTGTGCTCTAATGAACTGAGCTAACTGGCCAGCCCAAAAGCTGATTCTTTGAAAATAAAATTAATGTGCTTCTAGCAAGTCTAACCAAGATGAAAAAAGAGAAGACATATTTTGCTAATGTCAGAATTAAAAGAGAGGCCATCACTGCTGATACAGTAGACAGTAAAAAGATAATTAAGGAATATTATAAACAACTCTATGTACACTAGTTTGATAACTTAGATGAGGTGGATCAATTTCCTTCTTTAATTTTTATTTTAACCTTTACTTGCACGTATTTGAGAGGTACAGTGTGTTGTTTCAATACATGCATGCACTGCACAAAGATTTTCTTAAGGTAGATAGCATAGTTATAGACTCATTAATCCACCACCCCCTCACACCATCCCCGGTGGATCAATTTCTTAAAGACACAATCTGCTAAAACTCACACAAAGGAGAAAATCTGAATAGCCCTTTATTTATTAAAGGAATTGAATCAATAATTAATAACCTCTAAAATAGAAAGTGCCAGGCCCAGATGTGTTCACTGATGAATTCTACCCATTTTTTTAAAAAAGAAAATGTAATTAATATTATTTTTTACATTCTAAGATATTGTTGTGGAGCAGTTGGGAGGGAGGGGGAGAGGGGAAAGAGGAAGGAAATAGGATGGAAGAAGGAGGAGGAGTGGGATTGAGGCCTGTGGCAACCACCTCATTCCCACAGGGGAGACCAGGGGACTTCCAGTGGTGGCTTAGTCGTTGCCAGGCAGGGTGCAGATGTCAGGGGTGTGTGGCAAAAGCTCTTGTACCTCACTGTCTCAGCTCAGGAACCCAGGGCCCTTCTTGCTGCAGCTTGATGGTCATCTCTGGTCTGGATGCACATGTTGGGGGGGGATGTGACCGAGGCCCGAGGCTCCGCACTGCCCCAGCTTGGGAGAAACCATGTTGCTTCCTGCAGAGGCTTGGTGGTTGCTGCTGGGCCAGCTGTGTGTGTCAGGGGGGCATGGCTGTGGCTTGAGGCCCCCTTCCACCCAAGCTTGGGAGGCCCAGAGCACTTCCTGTGGCTGCTTGGTGGTCGCCACTGTCTACCCAACATTTTAAGGAAGAGATTATACCTATTCTCTACAATGTCTTCCAGAAGGCAGTAGCAGAGGAAACTCTTCTTAAATTATTCTATGAACACAACATTATCCTTATACCAAAGCCAGACAAAGACATTATAAGAAAGGAAAACTACAAACCAATATATCTAATAAAAATAAATACAAAATCCACAAAAAGTACTTGCAAATTTCATCCATCAGTGTATAAAAATTATATGTCAGGACAAAGTGGGATATTTTTCCAGGTATGCAAGATAGTTTCAACATTGGAAAATCAACTAATATGCTCCATCACATCAGCTTTGTAAAGAAGAGGAGTCACATGATAGCAATAGATGCAGAAAAAGGATGTAACAAAAACCAACACACATTCATGAAAGAAACTCTCAGCAAACCAGGAAGAAAGGGAGAACTTTCTTGATTTCATGACAAACATCTACAACAATCCACAGATGACATCATCAATGGTGAGAAATTTGAAGCTTTCTGGTTAAGATAAAGAACAAGGCAAGACCTCCCCTTTTACAACTCCTGTTTGACATCATACTGGAAATCCTAATACAATAACAAAAAAAGGAAGTTAAAGGTATGCTGATTAGGAGGGAAGAAATAAA
Organism: Galeopterus variegatus; assembly: GCF_000696425.1. NCBI lineage: Eukaryota > Metazoa > Chordata > Mammalia > Dermoptera > Cynocephalidae > Galeopterus > Galeopterus variegatus. The sequence goes on along the minus strand of NW_007738220.1, from coordinate 19,724 downwards.
ACTCGTCATTTGCAAGTCACATGATTTTCTATGTAGAAAATCCCAAAGAATAAAAAGATCCCCCAAACCCAAAGAACAACAATAAAAATCTCCTGGAACTAATAAGTAATTATAGTGTGGCTGGAGGATACAAGGTTTATATATAGCAGTTGGTTGCTTTCCCATATATGAGCAATGAACAAGTGGGATTTGAAATTTGCAATCCCAGTCAAAGTCCAGGCAAGTTCTTTTTTAGATATTGACCATTTGATAGTAAAACTTACACAGAGAGGCCAATACTGAAGCTATCTCCAGAACAGCCAATACTGAAGAAAAGCAACATTAGAGGACTGACCACACCTGAAACTTATGTAAATCTCCTGTTACAAAGATGGTATGGTATTTAGGCGAGAATATACAAATAGATAAATGGGACAGAATAGAGAGAGCCCAAAATATATCCACACAAATATAGTGAACTGCTTTTTTTTTTTAACAAAGAATAAAGGCAATTCAATGAAGAAAGGAAAGGCTTTTCAAAAAATGTTGCTGGAACAAGTGTTTATTTACATGCAAAAAAAAAAAAGGATCTGTATATCTTTTACAAAAGTTAACTTAAAATAAATAATTGGCCTAAGTGTAAAACGCAAAACCATAAAACTCTGAGAAAACAACTCAGGTGAAAACCTTGATATGGCATTGGTTTTTTTTTAAATACAACAAAGGCACAATCCATGAAAGAAAGAATCAATAAGCTGGACTTCATCAAAATTAAACACTTCCACTCTGCAAAGACACTGTTAAGAGAATGAGAAGACAAGCCACAGACTGGGAGAAATATTTGCAAAAGACATATCTGATAAAGGAATTTTATAAAAAGTATACAAAAACACTTAAAATTCAACAATAAGAAATCAACAGCCTGCTTCAAAAAATGGGCAAAAAAACTGAATAGACACTTTACTCAAAAAGATATATAGTTGGCAAATAAATGTGTGAAAAGTGTTCAACATCACACATCAGTAGGGACTTGCAAAGTAAAACAAAAAGGAATTATCAGTACACCCCTTAACTATGGGTAAACTTCCAAACACTGATAAAACGAGATATTGGCAAGGATATCGAGCGATGGAAACTGCTAGTCATTGCTGGTGGGAATGCACAATCGTACAGCCACTTGGTTAGACAGTGTGGCAGTTTCTTCCAATGCTAAAATATGCCTGCCATATACTGCAGAATTGTGCTCCTTGTTGTTTACCCAAAGGAGTTGAAAACTTATGTCCACACAAAAACCTGCACATATGCATTTTTAGCAGCTTTATTCATCACTGCCCCAAATAGGAAGCAACCAAAATGTCCTTCAGTAAGTAAATGGATAAACTAACTGTGGTACATCCATATAAGGGAGTATTATTTAGCGTTAAGAAGAAATGAGCCATCAAGTCATGAAAAGACATGGAGGAAACATATGCATATTAGTAAGTGAAAGAAACTAATCTGAAAAGGCTACATGCTGTACGATTCCAACTTTATGTCATTCTGGAAGAGGCAAAACTGTGGTGACGCTAAGAAAATCATTTATTGCCAAGGGTTTGGGGAGAGAAGATGAAGAAACAAATAGGCAGAACATAGAGGATTTTTAGGGCAGTGAAACTATTCTGTATGATATTACAATGGTGGATAATATTTTTTTAATTATTAAAAAAATAATAAAAACCACAAAATATTATGCAAATAACAATACATTTTAACCACTATTTCCATTGGAGTAGGTATTATAAGTTATCAAGAGATGATTAAAACTATATGGGAGGATGTGTATAAGTTATATGCAAATATTACACTATTTTGTATAAGATACTTGAGCATCTGCAGATATTGGTATTTGGCGGGGAGTGGGGCAGCAGCTGGAAACAATCCCTTGTGAATACAGGGGGACGACTGTGCAACAAAGAGTGAACCCTGTGTAAACTCTGAATTTTGGATGATGGTAATGTGTCCATGATGATTAATCAGTTGTAACTAATGAATCAAATTGGTGAGGGTTGTTCATTGTGGGAAAGGGTATGGGTTGGTGTGAGGAGGGATTATGTGGGAACACATACTTTTGCTGTGAACCTAAAACTGAAAAATAAATTCTATTGATTAATAAAAACTCACTGTAATCCATGACTCTAGCCAAGATGAGGTTTGTATCACTCTGTGACTCTGGAGGGCTTAATGCTCATACCCTCCTAATCATTTGGGATGAGATAGGCATTCTGTCAGATGGGTTGTGAGATATCACTGAACTGGGAGTAGAAAACTGGGATTTTAAGACAAAGTCTTGTATGGATACCTCGGTGACACTCTATCTCACTGAGTCCCCAATTGCTCATTCCTAAAAAACAAAGCAAGGTTTAGACTAGTTGTTCTCAGATATTCCTTCTCTCTTTAAATTATTTATGATTCTTTAATTCTATAAAAAGAAAGGTCCAAGCAGGAGCCTTGGCTCAGCGGAATGGACAAGAAGCAGAGGAAGGACACCTATCTCTCAAGGAATGAAATGACTGCTCTAGAGAAAACAACTGAACTTATTTTATCCAAAATAAAGTGATGTGGTTCCTTCAGAGTTTAGAGCTATGTGAGTCAGTCAGCAATTACTGTTTCTTTTTTACCCTGGATAAAGGTTCCCTATGCCCTGGACCCACTCAAAGGTTATAAAACCAAACTCTTCTGATGCCCATTTTTGTCAAGTGGTGCTGTAATTATTAACTAATTTAATGTTTATTTTGAAAGTCATTGATTAGGTTCAATCACAAAATATTGAATCATACCACACAATCAATAAATGTTGGTGAAGCTGGTTGGGCTGAATGTCTTACCTGGAAGGAGGGTGCAAGAGGCAAGGTACTTGGACTACAGCCTCAGCTCTATCACCTGCAGTTTGTGTGCCCTTGGCCAAGGCACTGTATCTCTAAGGGCCAGCTTTCTCTTCCCTAAAATGGGAATAATTTTACCTTAGTCGAAAGTAAATAAGATACTCAAAAGAGATATGATGGGTGTGAAAATTCTCTGTAAATTGTGAGAATCCCTGTAAACATGAGCAAGAATACATTGTATAACTGGGTCTTGACATACATTATTATTATTTATTATTATTATTATTATTATTATTTTACTAAAAGCGCTTAGAAGTAATTACACTAATTTAGAATAAATATGATGATGTCTTTACAGAACACGCCTTTACACAATCAATGTCATTAGTGATCTGGTAATGTATATCATTCCAGTTGTATTTAGATCCTCTTGACCACTAAATGTCATCTGTTCAGGTCTGCATATTTTAGTGGTTCTGTGCTGTGGGATTGTTAAATGATTTCCCTACCTCTCATCCTCTACTGTCCACATCTGTTGTTCTATAACTTCTCTTTCTTGCTGTGCATTATTACATTCTTTTACTTCTGACAATGACAGACAAAACGCAACTGCAATAGACTCATCTGGAGGTGACTGGGAGGAAAACTAGAGTTTCTCAAACCCTCCCCACTAAAATTCTCTGAGATTGGCTTTTCCCTCCATTGTGCCGAGCAAGTTTCACCTCTGCTCTGATGGAGAGGGGAGAATTATATCTTTTATTTTTCCACCTAAACACCACTGGTCCTGGTGTTCTGGTAGTCAAATAAGTCGCTTCTATTTTTCGTGAAGCCCATTTCTTTATGAACAGTGAGGTATACATTAAGAGTTACTGACGTTTGGGGTTTTTTAATTCTAAAATTATTCTCAAGGCAGCTGTGGTGTAGGCCATAGCGTACCACAATGGGCAGCAGAAGATCATGGTTTAAATCCCTCTTCTGCCTCCTATGACACTGACAAGTCCCCTGTTCTCCCAGAGTCTCCATTCCCCCATTTCAAAAATAAAAAATAATAATTTCTGTCTTCCAGCATTTTCATTTAGGATTTAATGGTGAAAGGTCTGTATATTTATTAACTAATAGATTGATATATGTTTGGTCATTCAAGATGCATGAGTTATATTACTAATTTTATATTTAAACAGCTGTAATATTAGTAGAGTATATTAATTATTTGAAATGATTTTTATTATTAAAGACAAAATCTCAGTGTTTGATATAGCCTTATGACATATATTTTTATATATGCAAATCACAGAGTACACTGATTTCCCTGAGAGTCATAAATCCCAACTGGTCATTCATAGAGAATCCAGAATTTTGAGTAATTTTCTTGCATCAGATTATTTACCTTAGTTCTTCTCAATCATGTCTGCAATTGGACCCACCTGTTTTGTTTGTTTGTTTTGTTATGGTTTGATTTTTTAATTACCAACACTTGGGCTCCATCCCACTGTAATTAAACCAGAATGTTCAGGGTGGGCACTGGAAAGAAGGAAAGCAAGACTAAAAAACACTTTATTTGTACCTCTGTCAGTGGGCCAAAGTCCACTCAGAAGGGCGTGTAAGTGGATCTAGCTTATTCATCACTTTTTATGTCAAAGAGCCACATTCTGAATTAGCAGGGAGTGTTATAAAAGCTTTGGATTGCAACCCACAGTTGTCTTAGAAGAGAAGGTTCAATGGATCCATTTGTGGTGCTGGTGCTCTGTCTCCCCTGTTTGCTTCTCCTTTCACTCTGGAGACAGAGTTCTGTGAGAGGGAAGCTCCCACCGGGCCCCACTCCTCTCCCCATTATTGGAAATATCCTACAGATAGATGTTAAGGACATCAGCAAATCCTTAAGCAATGTAAGTATATTTAATGCTCCTTCGGTGGCTTACAAATGGTAAGTAAAATGAAACCTATTTTTAAATAAAATATATTCTTGGAGGCATGATATTAGATCATCATAAAGTGAAATACTTTGATGTTTCCTCTTGCCTTTTCATATCTGTCATTGTTAGAAACAGTGGTCGGAAGTAATGTGTTTTGTGAGAGCGAAACATTTGGGCTCCTATAGGGTAGAATTAAAATAATAAAGTGGCAAACTGGGAGAGCTGCTTTCCTTATTTGTTTTATAGCTATTTCCTATGATTTTCTTTTTTTGTTCTTTTCTTTCTTTTTCTTTTTCTTTTTTTTTTTTTGCTGAAAGTAAATGGTAAGGGAAGTGTGTGCTTGTGATTAGAGATTTCATTCAAAATCTGATCTACTATGTTTGCCTTGTGATTTATTCAGAATTGGCATGAAAATTTAATTTCTCTGAAGAATCAATTTATGCCTGATGTCAAGGCAATAGCTTTGGGTTCAGGACCAGCATAAGTGAATAAATTGGTGTTGTCAGAATTATTTTGGATTCTGCAAAAAGCTGCTGCCTTTGGCTAAGAATGCTGAAGGATGTTAGAAATTGTTCTTCCAGGAGAAGTGGCTTTTCCTGGCACTGCCCATGTGGTGCTCACTCTTTCTGTGCTAGTAATACCAGCAGGTCCCAAACTGGGCTGGAAATTAGAATCACCTGGTGTGACTTTCTAACTATACATTTGTAGTGTTTATGACAGGGCTACTGAGTCAGGATTCCCATGGGAAGAGTTTTAGAGTGGATTCTGAAGCCATCAGCTGGGTATTGGTCTCAAGGTGGGCATGGGCATCTGATAAATTGGGTTTTCTGTGTATTAGCTGTGAAGTTCTGAAAATAAATTTGGAATTCTCTAACCTCGGTTTCTTTGTAAAACAGGACAAATAAACCTGGTGAATGTGTTGGTATGAGGATTAATTGTAATCTGTGCACCAATTGCCTTGGCATTGCATGGCACATAATAGACCATCCATAAATGTCAGGTTTAACAATCACAATCATATTTATAAGTAAAATTCAGAAATATTTGAAGCTGCGTGTAGCAGAATAAAAGCATAGAAAATACAATGATAACATCAGTCTGAATCAGGCAAAATTTATGGATAAAATAGCAACTCTTTTGCTATTATTTGCGCTTCCTTCCCCAGTTCTCAAAAGTCTATGGCCCTGTGTTCACTGTGTATTTTGGCCTGAAGCCCGTTGTGGTGTTGCATGGATATGAAGCAGTGAAGGAAGGCCTGATTGATATGGGAGAGGAATTTTCTGGAAGAGGCGTTTTACCAGCAGTTGAAAGAGCTAATAAAGGACATGGTAGGTGTGCATGTGCCTGTGTCAGCATTGGTAATGGGGGTGGGAGGATGAAAACAGAGACTTGAAGAGCTGCTCAGGCAGAGCTTGGCCCATCTGTCTAGCTGTCAAGTGTCAGCTCCCTATTCCCTGTCTCGAATCACCCTCCTAGGTTTTTGCTTTTCTTGTGTCAGGACTCGTTTTCAGCAATGGAAAGACATGGAAAGTTATCCGACGCTTCTCAGTCATGACCTTGCGGATTATTGGGATGGGGAAGAGGAGCATTGAGGACCGTGTTCAAGAGGAAGCCCGCTGCCTTGTGGAGGAGCTGAGGAAAACCAAGTGTGGGTGCTTCTTTACTCTGTAGCAGTGACCTTAACAGACTACTCTCTCCTGTGATCATGTCCTTGGAAACATGTCAGGGACAGCCAAATATTTCATCATAAGCAGTGGTTGTCAGGCTTCTTGTGGAGTAGGGATGATTTGTAGCGGAGAGCCGAGGAAATTTCGTGTGTCCATGTTTAATGTTTTCCCTATAGCATAAATGTAGATTGCCTATTTCAGAACATTTAACAGAGAATACTTGGCAAATGGACATGGAGGGAATGAACCGACCTCACCCTTATGGAGCATGAACTAAGTGACATATACTTCCACTTAACTGGACTGTGTGTGTATGAACAACCTCACTGACATATCAGGGGTTTCTTACAGGCCATTGCCTACAGTTCTTGCCAGTAGTGATGCTATCTAGGGGTTTAGGCATATCTCAATACAATTCTCATCCATTATTGTTTTTCAGTAAACACAGCACTATTTTAAAAATGTCAGCACTAATTATCTCTTTTTACCCACTACTTACTGTATTGATTTATACATTTGAGTAAATGTACGCTAGACCAAAATTGTGCCAAATACACAAACACCAATTTATGATTTATTTAAATACTTTTTACTATTATTAATAACTCTTTTTTAAAAGTTTGCTATTTTTAAATTGACACATACTAATTGTACATATATTTGAGGTATAGTGTAATATGTGTACACT
>NW_007738220.1:10332-12108 GCF_000696425.1 Galeopterus variegatus | reverse complement strand
TGTACACTTCGATATGTATACGTTGATACATGGACACAGTGTGTAATGATCTAATAAGGGTAACTAGCATATTCATCCCTGCAAACATTTATCATTACTTGGTGCTGAGAGTATCAAACTCCTCTCTTCCAGCCATTTGAAAATATACAATAAATTATTGTTAGTTATGGTCTCCAAGTACTATTATAAAACACTAGAACTTATCCTTCTTATCTATCTATAATCTTGTTTCAAGTTTGTTTTACCCACTTATTACTGTATTGGTATATATATTTTGAGTGAATATATGCCAGATCATAATTCTGCCAAATACACAATTACCAATTTATAAAATAATTTATTTAACTAGACTTCAACAATTATCAATAACTTTTTACTCTGCCTTCCCTAAGTGTAATTTGTCTCTGCTTTCAGCTTTACATATCTCTTTTCTTCATGTTTATTGGATTTGGGTTTAGAATTTTATGGTATTTAATTTCCTCCCATTGTCAACTCTCCTAACTATGATGTGCCTGTCCCACAAGAAATCTGATTTTCAGTTTGGATTCCAAATTACCTTATTTTAAAATTCTCTTTTCCAAATGAACTGAAAGGAGAGATTAAAAATCAGATCCTGCCTGTTAATGACATACACACACACATACACATACACAAAACCCCCAGAATTTCCTAAATTAGTCTGCATCACCTTGGCTAAAAACATCTTTTCTGGAAGTTTAGAGTCCTGGAGTGTTTAAAAGCCTGGCACAGAAGCAGTTAACTGAACAGGTTTCCTATTGTACAATGCCCTACCATTTATTCAGAACAGTTTTAATTCAATTCAGCCTTATTTGTGGTCTATAAATGTGAATTGGAGAGCTTCTTAGGTGTAGAGTTTATTAATCATTTGATTACAACCATTTTATTATATATATTCAGCACTAAAAAAGAAAACCTTTCACATAATTTAATTTCTTTGCCTGCAAAATGATAGAGTTGGCCTATCTGATGCACACATTTTAGAATTTATTAAAAACATACATTTCTGTTGATGGTTATACAGAGCAATATCCCAGAATCCAAAAAAAGGTGGCTTTGCCCAATTAAATCAAATGTGGAGGATGATTGGAGATGATAGACATTTACTTACTATGAAAGGAAATCATTTTTTTAAAAACATTGAAGTGAGAAATAAAAAGACTCCTTTTCTTTTTGCCTTACCTGGGATTTATATTTGATATTAAAAGTTCCCATGTTATTTTATTTATTTTTAGATAAACTAATCCATTTTATACTTACTGTTCATTTATATTAGTTTATCTTCTCATATAACATGGATGCATTCTGCTTTTCACATTTGTTTCTTCAAATTCACTCACAGTCTCTCTTAAGTTCCTCTCTTTTGATTCAACACATGATTCTTCCAGCATATAAAACTTTTCCATGTCCCCCACTATTCTATTCCTTTGTATCTCAGAACTTTATGGTCAATAGGCTTTGCAGACAAATAGGATTCTTTTTTAATTTAATTAATTTATTTATTTATTTATTTATATTTCCTTTAAATTTTTATTTTGTCAATATACTATATAGTTTATTATTATGGCCCATCACAGAAACCTCCCTCCCACCTCCCTTTCCCCCCTCCCACCCAAGAATATCCTTTCCGTTTGCTTGTTGTAACAACTTCAAAAAATTGTAGTTGTTATATCTTCCCCCCCCCCGGGTTTTTTTTGTGTGTGTGTATGTGAGTAAATTAATTAATTTATTTTTAGCTCCCACCAATAAGTGAGAACA
>NW_007738220.1:8851-9461 GCF_000696425.1 Galeopterus variegatus | reverse complement strand
TTCATTCGTTTTTATAGCTGAGTAGTATTCCATTGTGTAGATATACCACATTTTCTGTAACTACTCAAATAGGATTCTGCTTTGAAAACTTAAATTATTAGGTGAAAAAGTCTTCTTCTTCCTTCTGTAATAATAGACACCTAGGGTTAAAACGGTGTAAACGAAGAGAGTGGATGTGAATTGAGTATTTGAAATACCATTATTTAATTAGCTAGGTTGTAATGGTAAGTTCAAGTTTAAGGTAAAAGTGATGTGTTGATTTTATGCGCGCTGAATGCTTTCTTTGGTTTGTATGTTTGTTTTCTGGAATGGGAATATATTTAATATATTCCTTCTAATTTTTAAATTACCCTTACCTGTTAACAAAGTGTTTTATGTACTTTTTCCAATTCTTTAGCTTCACCTTGTGATCCCACTTTTATCCTGAGCTGTGCTCCGTGCAATGTGATCTGCTCCATTATTTTCCAGAATCGTTTTGATTATAAAGATCATAATTTTCTTGATTTGATGGAAAAACTGAATGATAATGTCAGGATTTTGAGCTCCTCATGGATGCAGGTGAGACCAAGATCTTTTCTTCTTGAGAAACAACTAATGCTCTTTTTTTTTT
>NW_007738220.1:6367-8347 GCF_000696425.1 Galeopterus variegatus | reverse complement strand
TTTTTTTTTTCTCAACAAGTGCAAAATTATATATGCAACATGCTGTGGAGTGAATGTGTGCAAATTGCAGTCCTGCCTGAGTGTCATGGAGTGCACATCTGGGAAAGATGGCTGAGCTATTTACACACAAGAAAACAAATGCACAAATATACAGCTGCCTTTCAATCCTGTTAGTACCCTAACCAGTGATTTTTCCACTAAACACCAAAGCTATTTCTATAAAGTACTTTGGTGACTGTCCAAAGGATGCCCATATCACTCAGTGGACCTCTGGGCCCCTTTTGAAAGCTTCCATTATTCACAAGGCTTGTCCTCCAGTCAACACTCACAGATGTTTTGTCATATTACTTGATAAAAATATCCTGATTTAAGAAGATAATATCTCCTTCAAGAAGTGAGAGTACTTGGGACAATACAAGTTGCCAGGAAACACTGAGTAGGGTAGGGTTGTTTGATGCTTCAGCTGGGATCTTAGCTGACTGTGTTATGAATGACAAAATAATTGGTTTTATGTGTATGAACCATAAACAAACATCAAAATTTTACCCTGTGTTGGATTGTTGTGTTCTTCATTCTGCCTCAATAATAATGTGATCTTGTAGAAGTCAGTTAACTGCTCTGGTGCACTGTTGGGTTTCAAAGTATCTTTGAGCCTCTATAGGATGCTCAAAGTGGAATCAATTCTACAATACTGATTCCATTTCTGAGGCTGCTTGATAGAAATTAAAATAGTAGGATATAGCTTTGTGCTTTAAATCAGGTAGCCCAAACTCCCTTAACCTGTGTTGTCATCCACAAAAAATGTGAACCATAATAATTCATGCTATCTTGTATTTCAAGTTTGTAGGGAAGAATTGATGTAAAAATGAGAAAATTGATATAAAGATGGTTTTATAGTGTAAAAATGATGTCTGAACCTAGGAAATAATAATCATCTTTGATCCTCTGGTCAGAATTCTCTCTATCAAATCTTCTAAGTATAGAGAATTATGATACAGATTGAGTATCCTTTATCTGAAATCTTGGGACCAGAAGTGTTTCAAATTTTGGAATTTTTCAGATTTTGGAATATTTGCATATGCATAATGAGATATGTTGGGGATGGGTCCATCGTTTAAACACTAAATTCATTTATATTTTATATATACCTTATACATGTAGGCTGAAGGTAACTTAATACAATATTTTTAATAATTTTCTTCATGAAACAAAATTTTGACTGCAACTGGTCACGTGAGGTCAGGTGTGGAATTTTTGATCTGTGGCATCATGTTGGCACTCGAAAAGTTATGACTTTTGGGGCTTGGTATACAGTATATGTCTTCATTAATTTTTGTTTTTTTACCTAATAAATTATTGTTTGTTTGTTTTTTTTCTTTTAGGTCTGCAATAGTTTTCCTCCTCTCATTGATTATTTCCCAGGGACTCATAAAACATTACTTAAAAATATTGCTCATACAAAAAGTTATATTTTGGAGAGAGTAAAAGAACACCAAGAATCACTGGATATTAACAATCCTCGGGACTTCATTGATTATTTCCTGATCAAAATGGAGCAGGTAAAATGTTAACAACAGCTCAGTTCTTTAACTACTTGTGTATTTTGTCATTCATTAAGTAGTTCTGTGTTTACTAGGGATGCTTAAATGGTCAGACCAGTATTTTAAGTACATATTGTGTGTGTGAATCTTCACTAAGCATCATGTAAAACATAAAATTACATTGTTAAATAATTAGAATACATTAACTCCATTCTTTTTTATTTTTGGTGGTTGGCCCATTCAGGGATCTGAACCCATGACCTTGGTGTTATAAAGCTGTGCTCTAACCAACTGAGCTAACTGGCCATCCCCATTACCTCTGTTGTTCAGATGAAAATAATCTACTTCAGGAGATAGAATGCACATCATAGGTGAAATGGAAACAATTACAAACAAGTTGGAAAATGCAAAACATATTACCATAATATGAAGATGGACA
>NW_007738220.1:0-5928 GCF_000696425.1 Galeopterus variegatus | reverse complement strand
GGAAACAATTACAAACAAGTTGGAAAATGCAAAACATATTACCATAATATGAAGATGGACATGATCAATGCATGTGTAGTGAGGGAAAATGGAAATGAATGCCGTAACCTAGAAAGGTGGGCTTTCTGCATTTCTGTCAGATTGAAATTGACTTTAAAACATTTGCAGGAGGGGTACAAGAGGGATTTTCAGAGGGGGTGAGTGGTATCAGTTGAGGTGTAGAGGTGTGTGAGGAAAAAGTAGATAGATAGAAGAGAGAAGCTTTAATTGAGTGTAACCTAAAATGATTTTACACAGATATGTGGTCGGAGGATGGGTATATCAGGTGATCTGTAAGTATGTATCCTGTTATCACTGCATCATTTATTTATTTACTTTATTTTATTTTAACTTCTCAATACACATTGAAGTTGATTTTCATGTCCCTTTACCCGTTCCTTTTTCCCCTGTCCCTTTCTTCCCACCTTCCCCGACTACATCATGTCTGTTCACTTGTCTTAACAAGTTCAAGGAATTGTTGTGATTGTTGTGCTTTCTTCCCCCACCCCATTTATTTGTTTGTATATGTGTTTATTTTTATCTCTCAAGAGATAAATAAGTAAGTTAGAACATGTGGTATTTCTATTTCTGTGCCTGACTTGTTTCACTTAATATAATTTTCTCTAAGTCCATCCATGTCATTGCGAATAGTAGTATTTCATTCTTTTTTATAGCAGAGTAGTATTCCATTGTGTAGATATACCACATCTTCAGTATCCACTTATTTGATGATGGACATTTGTGCTGGTCCCAACAATTGGCTGTTGTAAATGGTGCTGTAATAATCATGGGATAACAGGTCTCCCTCTGGCATGATGATTTCTATTACTCTGGGGGTATTCCCAGCACTGGAATAGCTAGATCAAAGGGTAGATCTACTTGCAGTTGTTTGAGGAACCTCCATATCATTTTCCAAAGGCTGAATTGCTTTGCGGTCCCAAATACAGTGTATTAGAGTTCCTTTTTCTCCACAACCTCACCAGCATTTATCATTATCAGTCTTTTGGATATTAGCCATCCTGACTGGAGTGAGATGTTATCTACAAGTGGTTTTTATTTGCATTTCCCAAATTCTGAGTGATGTTCAGCATTTTTTCATGTGTCCATTGGCCATTTGTATATCTTCCTTTGAGAGATGCCTATTCAGCTCCTTTGCCCATTTTTAAATTAGGTTATTTGTTTTCCTGATATAAAGTTGTTTGAATTCCTTATATATTCTGTATATTAATCGTTTGTCAGATTTATATTATGCAAATTTTTCTTCCCACTGTTGGCTGTCTTTTCATTTTGTTGATTGTTTCTTTTGCTGTGCAGAAGCTTTTTAGTTTGATATAATCCCATTTGTTTATTTTTCCTTTAGTTGCCTATGCTTTTGGAGTCCTATTCATGAAGTCTGTACCCACTTCTACTTCCTGGAGTGTTTCCCCCTCTGTTTTCTTTAAGGAGTTTTATTGTTTGGGGATATATATTTAATTCTTTAATCCATTTTGAGTTGATTTTGGTATATGGTGAGAGGTATGGGTCTAGTTTCAGAACCATTTGCTGAAGAGGCAGTCTCTTCCCCAACGTGCAGACTTGGTGCCTTTGTCAAAGATCACATGGCTGTAGGTGTGTGGGTTGATTTCTGGGTTCTCTGTTCTATTCCATTGATCTGCATGTCTGTTTTTATGCCAGTACCATGTTCTTTTGGTTACTATAGATTTGTAATATAGTTTAAAGCCAGGTAGTGTTATGCCTGCAGCTTTATTTATTTATTTATTTATTTATTTATTTATTTATTTGCTCAGGAGTACTTTAGCTATGCGTGTTCTTTTGTTATTCCATATAAATGTCTGGATAGGTTTTTTTTCCATTTCTGAGAAAAATGTCATTGGAATTTTGATGAGGATTGCATTGAAACTGTAGATTACTTTGAGTAATAAGGACATTTTCACAATGTTAATTCTTCCAATCCAAGAGCATTGAGATAACTTTCAATCTTCTTGTGTCCTCTTTAATTTCTCTCAGCAGTGGTTTGTAGTTCTCTTTGTAGAGATTTTCCATGTCCTTGGTTAACTTTATTCCTAAGAATTTTTTTTTTTTTTTTTTTTTTTTTTTTTTTTGGTGACTATTGCATATGCACTAGCTTTCTTTTTCTACATTTTCACTTTGGGAGTATAGAAATGCTATTGATTTTTGTGTGTTGATTTTGTATCCTGCAATTTTTCTCAAATCACTTATCAACTCTAGGAGTTATTCTGTAGAGGCTTTAGGCTGTTCAGTATGTAGGATGATATCATCCACAAACAGGGACAGTTTGGCTTCATCTTTTCCAATCTAGATACCCTTTATTTACTTCTCTTCTCTGATTGCTCTGGCTAGTACTTCCAACACCATCTTGAATGGGAGTGATGAGAATGGGCATCCTTGTATAGTTCCCATTATCAAGGGAAAAGCTCTCATCTTTTCCCCATTCAGGATGATATAGACAGTGGGCTTATCATATACAGCTTTAATTATGTTGAGATACTTTCCCTCTATACCTAACCTGTAGAGATTCTTTATCATGAACAAATGTTGGATTTTGTCAAATGCTTTTTCGGCATCTATAGAGATGCTCATATGGTTTTTGTCTTTGCTTTTATTGATGAGGTGTATCAATTTATTGATTTGCATATGTTGAACCAACCTTGCCTCCCTGGGACGAATCCCATTTGATCATGGTGTATAATTTTGTGTATGTCTTATTGTGTTCTGTTAGCTAGTATTTCACTGAGGATTTCTGCATCTATATTCATCAGGGATATTGGCCTGTAGTTTTCTATTTTTGATGTATCTTTGTCTTGGTTTGGTATCAGGGTGATGTTTGCCTAATAGAATGAGTTTGGGAGAATAGCCTCTGTTTCAGTCTTTGGGAATAGTTTGTAGAGAATCGGTACCAATTCCTCTTTGAAGTTTCACTAGAACCCGATGGTGAACCCATCCGGTCCTGGGCTTTTCTTTGTTGGGAGACTTCTGATAACAGCTTCAATCTCTTTTATTGTTATTGGTCTGTTCAGATTTTTGAAATCTTCTTGGTTCAGTTTTGGTAGTTTGTATGTGTCCAGAAGTTGATCCATTTCCTTCAGAGTTTCAAATTTGTTGTCATATAGTTATTTATAGTAGTCCATTATTTTCATAAGTTTTAAGATATTTTTTGATGTCTTGTCTAATTTCTTCTTGGACCCATATGTCATTAAGTAGAATGTTGTTTAATTTCCATGTGTTTTTATAGTTTCCAGAGTTTCTTTTGTTATTGATTTCTAATTTTAATCCATTGTGATCTGAAAAATATGTGGAATAATTACCATTCTTTTGAGTTTGTTGAGATCACTGCATCATTTATTGAAAAGATTATTTTTCACATGGAATTGTCTTAACATCCTTCTAAAAATCAATTCACTAGAAATGGGAGGGTTTGTGGGCTGTCAGTTCTACTCCATTCATCCATGTCTATCCTTATGCCAGTAGTACACTGTCTGAAAGTCTTAATTACTGCAGCTTTACATCAAGTTTCAAATTAAGGAGTCTTAATTCTTCAACTTTTTTTTTTAATTGAAACACAGTTGATTGTACTGTGTACTCTGTGGCCTGCAGAATTGAATATCAATATCTATGCTTTGGGTCTCCAGTGAGGCACCAGGGCAGTGGCTGCAGCTCACTTACTTGTGCCTGGGTTGGCTTCCCCAGCTCCATACCTCAGAGCCCCAGTGGGTCCAAGGGTGGTGGTAGTAGCTCACTAGTTGTGGGTGGGTTCAGCTCCCATTGGTTCCTTTTCTAATTCTTAAATGTTGTTGAGGAGCAGTTTAGGGGGAGGGGGAGAGGCAAAGGAGAAGGGGAATAAGGTGGGAAATGGAGGAAGGAGGGGGAGCATGATGGAGGGCCATAGCACCCCCCTCATTCCAACAGGGGAGAGCAAGGGGATCTCAGTGGTGGCTCAGTCATTGCTAGGCTGGTTGCAGATGCTGGGGTTCATGGCTGAAATCCTCTGCCCCCTACTGCCCTGGTTTGGGGACCCAAGGTGCTTCTTGCAGCAGCTCAGTGGTTGTCATGGGCTGGATGCAGATATCAGGGTAGTGTGGCTGAGGCCCTTAACCATCTCCCCTCCCTGGCTTGTGAGCTCAGGGGGCTTCCAGTACTCCTAGGTTTTATAGGTGTTCTTTGGTGGTGTTAGACCTTTACTAGTTAATATTAGAACTTTGTCTCATGTCTATGCGTATTTTGTTTTTTCTTTCAGTTCTGTATTTGATTATTCACTCTTCTTACCACTTTAACTCTGCACTAGAACTAATTTATTGTCCATCCTTTGCTTACTTCTAAAATGGGGGAACTTCCTGTAGGGACCAGCACTTGAGCACTATAGTTGAGCTAAGCTAAATTGCTTCATTGCTGCTGAATCCATGGGGAAGGCTTTTTGTGCAGCTCAGGTTTTTATTGTTGACCTTGTATGTACTCCCAGGTCTCATGAGGTCTGGTGCACCTGGGTTGTGTGGCAACTCTGATCTGGGCCTGAGCCTTTTTAGCAAACTTCACCCCCTGCTGTTCAGTATTCTTGACCAGTCTCCACTGTGTGGACCTGCCCTGATTGGAGGATGGATCTGCTGTCCGTGCTGTGTCCCAGTGCTCCCGTTTTGGTCCCATTTCCCTCATCACCTGCACTCCAAACACTTTCCATGTATAGGCCATATGCTGGTTCCTTGTGATGACTCACTGGACTCTGAGTGGCTCCTTTTGTCTGTTGCCTGTGGACCCTCACCTCTATGTTTGTCCACAGGAACTGTTTTAGCAGTCTAACTGGCCTAGGGACCACCAAAGCCCTCTTCCCTCTGCCGCTTCCAAGAAACTTTGTAGGAAGGGCCCAGCTTCTGCTTTTGCCAGCTCTTGCTCCATGAGCTCACCAGCTCTAGACTTGAAGTGGCCAGGGCTCAAAATGGTGGGAGCAGTCTTTTCTTTCTGTCATTGTGGCATCTACTACCTTCATAAATTCCATAGGTCTCTACTCCGCTTAACCTTGGCTGTCGTTGCTTTTTTATTATTTGTAAATTTCTTGACTTATGGAAAAGAGGGATGATGGGGGCCTTCTATTCCACCATCTTGACCAGAAGCCCAGTGTCTTTTTGATTATAGCCAGTATAACGCTGGTGAGGTTGGACCTAAATATGGTTTTGGTTTGCATTTCCTCACTGCTGAGTGCTGTTGAACATTTTTTCATATGTTGTTGCTTTGCCTCCCAAGGATTTGTCACCCCTTTTCCCCTGGGTGATGGAGCCACCAAAGATTACTCAAACTCCATCTCTTCTGAGCAGTGAGAAGCCCCAAAATGGGTTAATCTCCCAGAACCCTCAAGATAGAGGCATTCCTTCCATTTGGGAAATCAACCATGAATTGGGGTTCTCTTCCTACATTTATTCTCCAGACCAGGAAGTTACAGGAAGAGAACACAGGTGGGGGTTTTGCTAAGTACAGTTTAACAAGTTTAGCAATAGAAGCTGGTAACATGCAATTAAGTCGATCCACTAACAAAAGTTTGATGATTTAGCAAACTTTCTTTTCTCACAGCAATTTCCCAGTATCTTTACATATCTGTCCCGACCCGCGGGATATTCAATGCAGACCCTGGAGGGGGAAGTGGGAATTGGATGGGACAAGAGACGTGAGAGATGGGAGACAAGACAGTATTCTGATCATCTCGTTTATTGATTCTTAGGTTACATCTTATATAGGAAAAAAGCAGGCATATTGTAAGGAGTTAGGTGAGAGATGGGAGACAAGACAGTATTCTGATCGTCTCGTTTATTGATTCTTAGGTGACATCTTATATAGGAAAAAAGCAGGCATATTGTAAGGAGTTAGGAATGCAGGAATACGATA
>NW_007738219.1:60101-62909 GCF_000696425.1 Galeopterus variegatus | reverse complement strand
GACAGTGGCATTTCAGCAGCTCCACTGGAACACTCTGACACCAGTGTGTGGAGCTGTGTTCGCTTCATCTAGGTGTTCCAGGTATAGCTGTTTAACATGGCCTTTCCCTGTCTAGAGGACTCATTCAGGCAACAGATTATTTATGGAGCAGCTGGTACACTCCAGGCACTGAGCTAATTGCCAGCAATGCACAATTGAACAAACACAGCTCCAACCCTCAAGGAGCCTGTTGTTTGTGGGGGAGCTGGCAGGGAAGTGCCACTGTAGGGAAAAGTACTGGATGCTATGGGAGCATCTTGCAGAGGCAGCCAGGCCAGCTTTGGGAGTTGGGGGCTTCCTGAAAGCGGTGACATCAAAGCCCAGGTTTGTCTCCTGAGGGAGGGCATTGCAAAGGGCTGAGAGGACAGCATGGGACTCACCCAAAGGAGAGACTGTGTGGCCGCCCAGGGCCTGCATGCAGCCAGGAGGCTGCAGCCCAGCACTGAGGAGGAAGGAGAGAAGAGCAAGGGACGAGGGCAGGACAGGGAGCCAGGGCTTTGCTGTGGATCCAGGAAGCATAAATAAAAGCCCTCCGCAGCCCACTGCTTAGGTCCCCCAGATAGGTAAGTGTTGTCACTCTCAGGAATAGGATTTCCCTCCTTGCTGTGGAAATGCACAGTCACTTGCTGAGATGACTTATTCCAAGGTATCCTCTGTCCCCACTCCTGTGCCCCAACTCCTGTTCCTCTCACTGAGAGCTACATGAACTCAAGGGTTTTAACCTGGGCTGGACCTTGTTTGGAGACATATAAGGGACAGCTCTGGGTCATCTTAACATGTCTTTAGAGCCACCAAGGCTAAAAATACCTCTTGGGACCAGGCTGGCCTAGACCCAGGGGTGAGAGTGCACCCTAAAATAAATATACGGGAAGCAGCAGAGGGCTTCCTTGTTTAGTGTGTGATCCTCAGCAAAGGCAGCCACCCTTGGACAGCCCTCCCCTGGGTTAGGTCACTTACAGCTGCTGGCCAAGTCTCTGCTTTGTTCCAGGTACACACCTGAGTCTTGCCAAAGACAGGGGTTATATATATTTTTTAAAAGCAGAGATGATTTGTATGCCAACAGAAAATACCCACAAGGCTAGACAGCTACTGAGGACCTGGGGGGAGCCAGAGGCCACCAGAGCTGGGAGCCCTGTGGGCATGAGTCAGAGAAGGCTCAGAGACAAGCAGAGTCAGCCCCTCTACGGAGGCAGCTTGCAGTGCCTTTCAGGTTTTCCAAAGAACCTACTCAGAGTTGAGAGCATTCGGTTTTTTCTTTCTCCCCCTCCCCCAACCTAGAAAAATAATTAGAAAACTTTTAGAAGGAAGAAAAAGAATTAGATGCATCAAAATACCAGCCATAAGCCAACATGGTTTCCAGAAACTCAAGAAAAAATTCAAACAGGAGACAATTCCCCTGAGGAGCTGGAGGAATTTGGGGCCGAAGGCAGTTGTCCTAGGCAAGTGGCTCTGGCCCTCTGCTTGGGGACCCCAGATGGCCCTTGCTGCTTCTTGGGGCTGACCTCTTTTGCAGGACCCCCACACCTGCCCTCCTGGGTACACCACTGGCCTTCTGGACCCTTGGAAAGGTTTCAGCTCAAACGCCCACTCTTTTCCCAGCCAGTCCTCTGGCTCTTCATGGAGGAATTTCTAATTCTGTATCTTGTGGTTCCCACTCAGATATTCCACAGGCCTGGACATTTAGATTAGAATTGGGCCCATGACAGTCCTGATGCTGGAAACCCACATAACATTTGGGCTCACACTCTCCACTTTAAAATTAGAGCCCTGAAAGGTCCCCTTGGGGCCATGTGGTCGTGGAAAGTAGGCCAAATTTGCCTTAGGACACCCTCTCCCCCTCTTCTGCCCTGGCCCATTTCCCATGCACCTCCACCTGATTGCCAGGAAAGGGTCAAAATTCCTCAGAGCCAGTTGTCAGTGGCTACATATTTGCTCTTCCCAAGGGTACCTGCATTTTATTTAGGAACATGGCCTTACATTTAAGGAAAATCTAGAGGTAGGATTATGAAGCACCAGCTCTCAGTCAGGTCTGGGCGATATCTTGGGGCATTGTTTTTCTGAGCACCTGCAAAGGCTTCCTCAAGTGGGCATGGGAGCCCAGATCCACCCTGTGCCTGAATTTTGTAAAGCAGTGGGCACCTATCTGTTTTGATCGCGTATGCCTAGCAGCAAAAACTTTGAGATGCACTCCCTCTGTATGTTTACTCATTTATTTAAAGCATATATCCATTTAATTTTGTACTATTAGGCACATTATAAAAAGTGCACTACAACAGCATAGAAATTTTAAATGAATAAGATACAAAATATTATAGAGGTTCTGGTATTTTCTCTCTGGACTCCTGAGGGGGCCCTTGGGTATCTCCTGGTATGTGCTCTCCCCATCTTGAACACCACTGCTTGAGTGCAGATCAGCACACCTCGATGGCATCCCAAAACACTGTGTGGCACTCAGCCTGCAGAATAAAGTCATCAGGCCAAATCCCCAGGAATTTCTCATCTGGGAGATGAGGCAAGCAGATTCACAAACAACATACATTTAAGTGGGACAGGAGAGCTGTCCCTAGACAGTAGTGGCTACAGGTGCTAAGAAAAGGTCGGGTACACTGTACTGAGCCATGGGATCGTTCTTCTGCCCTCTCTGGGTCCCCAGGAAAGGACACTGGCAATATCCCCAGCTCTCTCCTCACTGGAATACTTTGAACCCTCCACGTGCTTCAGCAGTGCTACTCCCCACGGCCTCAGTGGGCCCACGTCGCTTGAATATTA
>NW_007738219.1:57000-59167 GCF_000696425.1 Galeopterus variegatus | reverse complement strand
AAGGCTGCTCCTTTCCACTCTTGTATGTCCTTCTGTTTTCACAGGGTATGTGCTACATCAGGCACCACCTAGAAGGCTCCCAACAACCTTGTCATCATCTCCACCAACTTTCAGGGACAACCCGCTTTGTCCCATTAGCTTCAGCAAATTCACAAATTCAGACTTGATAACGTTAGAGGAATGGGCACAAAATGATGCCATGGACCTTCTCTCTTGTGCACGCCCCATCACAAACACACACGCACATACGCACACACACCCCACGCACACACACACACATGCACACGCACGCACGCACACACACGCACACACACGCACACAGTACACACCACATGCACACACATGCACACACACACGCATGCACACACACACATGCACACACCACACGCGCACACACACGCACACGCACACGCATGCATACACACGCACACACCACACGCACGCACACACATGCACACCACACGCACACACACACCACACGGTCCTCGCTGTGAGACCGTGGACGAGTTACCCAACCACTCTGAGCCTAATAAAAATAACCTTCTCGTGGGTTGGACTTGAGATCTCATAGGAAATCCTTATTAAACAACCGTCTGTTTCACGACGACTCTTTTCTGTTTAATCTTTCTGCTCATTCAGTCAGCTGACACTCATTAACTACACAGTGTATGCCAGGAACTAGGGTCACCCAAATGGGGTCAGGGATGTAAAGATAGAAGAAATGCCCCATTCCAAAGCCAAAGGCCAAGGGACAGTATGAAAAATGAGGCCTGTACCTTACAGTCTCTCACGCGCCCAACTCTCAACTCCGCGACTACTGGCACATTTTGGAGGCTGAAAACACTTGATCCCCCACTGCCCTGGCCCTTCCAGGGACTACTGAAGAGTCTCAGGGCACTTTGTCAAAGCATGAAGCCAAGAGCCCTTTCCCTTTGCTCCGCCTTCCCTGTCGCACCAGCCTGTTCACCTCTGACAAGGGGTGTGTGATCAGCCACCAGCCTTCCGCTCTCCGCCCTTGCTCTTGGGAACAGGTTTTCTTTATGATTTCCTAATGGTGTGGTGGTGAGAGGGAGGGACAAGCCAGCAAGGGGGAAGGAGTTGATAACTATTCCCAAGCTTTTTTCCCCAAGCCATAGAGCTGGAAGTTCAAATTTGCTGCTGAGTTTTATGAGCTGTCAAAGGAGGCAAAATCTCAAGCATCTGCCCAAAGTAAACTCAGGACCCAAGATTATTCTTTCAAGAACAACAAACCAGTTTCTCCCAGCAGAGGCTCACTTGGAATCACAAAAGCCAGCCAAGCTTACAGAGCTCCCTAACTCTTCCCCACCCCACCCCACCCACGCAGGTCTCCTGTACCCCTGACTGGGACTTCAGGAGCCTCCTTTAACCTCATGCCAAGGAGGAGTCAAGGTCAGGACTGTCTCTTGGTGCTCATTCCCTGCGCTCTCATTAGCATGTCAGCTTCCAGTTTACTGGTAATAGCTGGACCGAAGCCTAAGGCCAGTTGCCTGGAGCTCTCTTGCTTGGAAGCAGGAGGTAGGAAGTGGGAAGCAAGTGATGGAGGGAGGAGGAATTCCAACTTCACAGAGGCTCAGCACTCAGTGGGTGGAGAAGAGTGAGGGAGCAGACCGCAGAAGCCCATATGAGCCAGCTTGTTCCTGGGGGCTAGGGGATTCTGCTCCTCAGGGGTCTCCAGGCCACCATCACCCCTGCCACTGGCACCGCTCAGCCACCACTGCCTCCTGAAAGCCCAAACACAGTGATCTGGTGGAGACAGAGCTTTAACTCCCTTGACTCACATGTTATTAAGCCGACTGCCTGCTCTCCAGCGGAAGCCAGGTTCCATCCACTGGCCTGCTCTTTGCCTGATCTGCACCCTCTACTGCTATAGCACGTTCACTTTTCTACTCTGCTTCCTGCTGTTCCCTCACCGGGAAAACTCTCCCATGGCTCCTCTCCACTGTGAGCTGAGCTTCCTTCTCAGTCCAGTTAAAACTGACCATCTGCATACGGCGTCCTCACCTGTGGCCCCACACATGCCGTCTTTCCTGCCAAAGAACATTCCCTTACAGGAGGAGCCAGATGTGGATGGGAAGGTGGAGTAGAAGGAGTCCCTGACAAAAGCTTGAGCCAGGGAGAATTCCGGTGTAAGACTAGGTCTCCAAGT
>NW_007738219.1:54525-56356 GCF_000696425.1 Galeopterus variegatus | reverse complement strand
GGAGGAGCCAGATGTGGATGGGAAGGTGGAGTAGAAGGAGTCCCTGACAAAAGCTTGAGCCAGGGAGAATTCCGGTGTAAGACTAGGTCTCCAAGTGCAAGGGCCTAGAAACCAGGCCACGTTCACACACTTGCTGACTCAGAGCCAAGTTGCCACGCTGAGGAAGGGTAACCCAAAGCCGAGCCTAGGAGGGTAGCAGGTCTGAGAACCACAGTGATGATGGAGAGAGTTCAAGGAGAGTGGGACACCTGTGTTCAAGGAGCTGCACACCAGAACACACACTGTAAATAATGCTGCAGCGTTAGTTCTACTAGGGAAAAGTGGGACAGTCTCAACGCCCATCAAAAAAGAATGGATAAATAAATAGTAACGTAGTCGATCTTGTATCAACATGGAGAAACCTCAAAAACACGAGTGAAAATCTGCAGAGGATACAGTATGACATCACTTATGTTAATTGTAAAAGTTGCAAAACCATATATTGTATGTGGATACCTATATACATCTTAAAAGTAGGGAAAGATAAATACCAATTTCAGGAGAGCAGGGAGAGAGGGAAGGAAATGGCACAGATGAGGGTTAACAATATATTAGTCTTAAAAAATTAGCTGGAGCGAATATGGGGATACAGGGTATTTGCATATCTGGACAACATTCTCTCTACTCTTCTGTGTGCTTGTAAAATTTTATCGTTTTTTAAAGGAACAAAGCGTTGTCTAGAGGCAACTTCATGATGGTGACTAACCGCAGCTGGCTTAAATCAGGGACTACAGTCAGCCACAGGTGAGAACATTCCTGAACGAGCTGCCCCCACCCCTCAGAACACCCTCAGCTGTGAGAGGCACACACAGGCTAGAGCACAGCACCCAGGGATGAGCCCCTCCCCACTAGACACTACTGACAAACCTCAGGGAAGGCAAGTCCCGCCCCCTCCCCCAGGAAAGTCTTTGGACAAAAGAGGGATCCCTGTTTTCAAGGGACTGAGGGCAGTAGCTGCTCATCCTCTGCAGGGATCCCTCAGCTGAATAAACAGAAAGGCAGGATTTACACACCCAGTGCCTCTGGCGGGGAGGGAGTGGGGAGAGGTGGTTATAATTATAACAGTTGGGGCTGCAGTGATGGAATTCCTGCTGAAGGAAGATCATCCTGGTGAGTGTGGGGAATTGCCAGCCGGTATGTTACCCAAGACAAATGCATCTTCCCTCGCCGAGCGGCCAGGCTCATGGCTGGAATTTCAAGTACTCGCTCCAATTGTTCACAGAGTCCTGGTCATTGGTATGCTCTGCACTTGGTCATCGACCTGACGCTGGGTTCTGTGCTTTGCTGTCCTGTCACAGATTGAGAGCCTTGAATACAACCAACACAGAGAAGATCGACAAAAAGCAGTTGTAACGACTGATCGGCCACCATTCTCCACCCCGAAGGCCCAGAAGGGGGATGAGGATGCCGGGGAGATGCTGGTGGATTTCCCCAGAGTCTTTCTGTGTCAGCTGAAGACTCCCCTGGACTTTTCTTGTCAGTCACGAACCCAGGCTGGGGCCCACTGGGCTGCAAGTCTCCCATGACCAGACCGGAATACAAATGGGGCTTTAGGTGTAAAGATCAAATTAGATGGCATGTGGTGGGAGGGATGCATGAAGGAGAAGCCCCTTCCCAAAGCGCCATCACCCTACAAGTGAACGTTCACGTCTCTAACAGGCTGTTTTTACTTCTTACCCCTCACTCCCAGGCTTTGCCCAAAAAAGGACAAAGGGAAGGTTTAAATCAAGTAACTCTAAATCCTCTTTTATCCTTGAGATTATGTGCCTGGTATTTGTGTCTCTGCCCATAC
>NW_007738219.1:47620-53626 GCF_000696425.1 Galeopterus variegatus | reverse complement strand
CGTCCCGGTGGCGCACTGCTACAGTTCGCCGCTTGAGAGTGTGGCGGCGCTCCCGCCGAGGGTTCAGATCCCACATACAGACCGATTCCCGCTCACTGGCTGAGCGAGTTGCGGGCGCGGCTCCGAGGGTTGCGATCCCGTTGCCGGTCTTAGTCCGGTACGGGCGCGACACTGAGGGTTGCGATCCGTTGCCGGACATGAAAAAAGACAAAAAAGAAAAAAAAAACAGTGAATGTGATCATAAGAATTGATACCTTACCCAGCAATCATCCCTGAGCTTTGTGAGTGACGGGCACCTAGGATTCCAGGGGATGGCTCCCAGCCCATGGCGCAGGCACGTCTTACAGGACCTGCTTTGTTAGCCTAGACATTCATCCATTCCAAAATATTTCCTGAGCACCTAAAATAAAAGTAAAATCTTCACATCTTTTTTCTCAAAAACAGACTTATCACCAAACCTAGACCATGGTGACCTCTGGCCAATTAGAACAAATAATTAAGGAGTTTTTGTTGCTCATTTATTTTGTTGTGTTTTTTTAACCAGACTAATTTTTTTTTCCAGTCTATGCACCAAAACCAGGTTTAAAAAAAACAACATGGAGTTGAGCAGCTTGCAGCTCAGAAATTGAGAAGGATGCCTTTATTCTGGGCATTTCCTAGAGGGCAGACACTGACCACCTGCTCAGCATTGTATCCTGGGGGATCAAGGAATAGTGCATTTTTGTTAAATGCTTTTTGCACTTAATTAAATTTTAGGTGATTCAACTGCCCAGGGTGGGAAGCAGCCACTCTCAAGGAAGTGACTAAATGCACTTTGTAAATTCAGCCTCAGGAAGAGTCAGGTGAGTTGGGTGGCCCTGATAGATGTCATCTGCTCAGCCAAGGTAAGGACAGAGTGGCACTGGCAACTGGGGAGGAAAAAAGCTGAAATGGAACATGAAGACAGAGACAGCAAGGAACCATTGACTGAAACCAGAAAAGGAAGAGGTGGAGACATTTTCATGGAGAATTAAGTAAGACTGGGGTTTGAGAGGCCAGAATGTTGTCCACATGGGGACACCCAGCTGGCGGTCTGGAGCTTCGGACAAGAGACGTCAGGACTACCGATGNAACTCTAAATCCTCTTTTATCCTTGAGATTATGTGCCTGGTATTTGTGTCTCTGCCCATACCGTGAGTGAGATCCTGGTGTCCCAGGTCCCCTCCAGCTCCTACCACAAGCCACATAGGTGGCCGCAAACACCTCACTTCCTCCCCGCCAAAACACACACACAATGGGAAGGGAAAAGCTTGAGGAGACTCCAAAATATAAATAAGCCGTCATCAGGATAAGGAGGAAGACCCCGGACAAACTGACACCTCTTCACACACTGCAGTATGGTCCTGGTCAGCCTGAGCTCCCGCTCTCCATTTCCAAGTCAAGTGGGCTTCTTAGCAGAAGTCAAGTCTGCCAAACTCTCGAGAAGTCCACGTGATCCAGGGGAAGTGTGGAATCACCGCCATTGCTTGGTCCCCAGCTGATCCATCCTCATAACAGTTGCTGCCCCTTACAGGGCTGTGACTAAGTGTCCCCTCGTGTAATCCTCCAGGTACCTCCTGTAAATAGGTGCTGATCCCTGATTTTACAGTTGGGAAAACTGAGCCTCAGAGAGATTGATAACTTGTCTAAAGCCACACAGCATTAAGTGGTAGAGCCTCGATGCCAGCACAGGTCCATCGGAATCAGAGGCCTGGCTTGTAACTATACAGCTCTAGTGGTACTCACATGGGTGACTTGGGTCACCATGACACTGTCATCATACTTTATTTACAGTCTTTGCCAGGGCCACCATTGAGCAACCTGCTTTCTGGTATGTCCTCGCCTTCCCTTCCTTCAACTGAAACAGCTGTCCTAAATTTGTCCCTCCTGGACTGAATGCCACCAGCAGCCCTTCACTCATGGACGCATGCTGCTGCAAGGCACGTGAGTGGACACTGCCAGTCCCTGCCCCCTGGCCAGCCTGGGACCCCGAGCAGCACTTTGCTCACAGCTGCCACCTCCTAGGCATTCCTTGCTTTTCTTCTTTCTCCCTCACGACCTCCCCAAGCTTTCTTCTTGCTTCTCGAGCTTTTCTGCTCACCAGNAGATGCCCTGGAGACAGCGGGAGTCTGCACTGGTCACCCCGAGGTGTCTCACGAGTTCTGCCCACTTCTTTCCAGACCCTACCTGAGAGACATGTTCCCACGACAGGGTCACTACAGCATCGTTGGGGCCCTTTCAGCCCAAGGCCTCCCACCACTCTCGGCAGACGACTGCCTTTTGTCAAAGGAACTTCATTTGCCAAGGACTAGTTAATACGCCATCACTGGATTTGCTGACATTTGTCACGTGTCCTATTGGACTAAAGGACAGCGAAGGCTGGCGTCCCCTCACCCACGAAGCCACCTGCGCCCTGCAGCTCCCAGTGCTCAGTTCACACTGCTGATTGGCTGAGGCCGGAGGCCGCTCAGAGCACGTGACAACCAGCAGCCAATCACTGCTCCCCACAGCGCCGGGCCGGGTTTTACTTCCTGGGGCAGAGGGCAGGTGGGGGTAGGCGCAGGTTGGGACGGTGACTTTATCAGATTAGCGCTAACTGGTAAAACTGCTCAGTCTGCCAGTGTTTGGGAGCAAGACGACCCAGCCTCCTGTGTACCCACTGGGTTCCAGGCTGGTGAGTGGTGGTTTTTCCTCCAGAGCCCTTGGCCAGCCCTTCCTCTCACCCAAGGGCTGTGGTTTGGGGACTGTTTTGACTTGAAACATTCAGGCCTGTGGTGGTTTGGGGAGTTGTGGGACTCTTCTGTGCAAAAGGAAAAAGTGAATGGTCTATTTAGAGCCTGCTAACAATTCACAGTATAAAGAACAGGCAGCAATTCTGCTGCTGAGTTGCAGGCTTTCTGAGAGTAGGCCCCTGGGGAGCTGGCTGTGTGGCCCCTGCTCTGGATATTGCATCTGGAAGACCCCCCACTAGTAGTGGCAATGCTTCCAGCATGTTATGCCTTTGTCTTGGCCTTTTCTCGGACTCTCCTCAACCTCTTCCCAGAATACTCTCCTCCTGGGGCCTGCAATATTCCTGTGCTGTGAGTGAGATCGCTTTTCCTAAACCAGATGAACTTTGCTCTGGACAAACGAGGGAAGGGTTGGCTGTTTGCAAATGCCTCAAACAGCTTCTCTGGGATCTGGTTATTAGGTTTTACCTCACCATGGCAGACACAGAGTTCACCTGAGGGAGGAAGCTGGCTTTCCTCTCAGGACAAAATGGTGGCCACTGAAGCCTTGGGTACACTCCAGGACGTTTCTGTACCCAGAGAAGGATGCTTCATTTTACTGCGTCCTAGGATTAGAAGAGAATGTGAGAATCTTAGGCTTCCAAACGTTCAACCTAATTAAACACTGATCAGTTTACTGAAATGCCAGAAGCTTGTTTCAAAGATTATCCACCGTTAGGAATGCTTTTCACCTAATTTATCCAAATAAATTTCCTTCTGGACACAAGTAATTCCAATCAAAATCCCAACAGGATTTTGTGTAGAAATTGGTAAACTGACGCTAAAATTTATACAGAAATGCCAAAGATCTAGAATAGCAAAAACAACTTTGAAAAAGAACAAATTTGGAAGACTAACACTACTGGATTTGAAGACTCACTGTGAAGCTACAGCAATCAAGACAATGTGATACTAGAGGAAGTATAGACAGATTAATGGAACAGAATAAGAATCCAGAAATAGGCCCACATGTGTATGCTCAATTGATTTTAAACAAAGGTGTCAAGGTAATTCAATGAAGGAGAGGATTGCCTTTTTAATAGATTTAATACATTGTGCTTATATATAAGTGGACATTCATTTGCATAAAATGAACCTTGACCTGTACCTCAAATCACACACCAAAATTAACATGAAGTGGATCATAGTGCTAAATGTAAGGATTAAAATTATAAAACTTCTGGAAGAAAAATAGATGACACAACCTTTGTGACCCTGGATTACGTAAAGATTTTTAACTAAAACACAAAAATCATGAATCATAAAAATAAAAATTGGTAAATTAGATTTCATCAAAATTTAAAACTTCTGTTTTTCAAAAGACACTTAATGAAAAAGGAAAAGAGAAGGCACAGACTAAAATATGGGTAAAGCATGTATCTGACATAGATGTATATAATATATGTGTGTACATATTTTATAAATATGCTCAACGTCATTGATCATTAGGGAAATACAAGCTAAAATCACAATGAAATACACTACTTACCTTCTAGAATGGCTGAAACTAAAATAGAATGAAAATACCAAATGCAAGGGTATAGAACATCTGAAACTTTCATGCTTTCCCAATGGGGATACAAAAATGGTACACAGTTACAGTGTGTGAAAAAACATCTACATATCATATCAGCCAGTAATCCCACTGTTAGGTATTTATCCAAGAGAAGGGAAAACATATGCCCACAAAAAGACTTGTCCTCTAACGTTCATGGCAGCTCTATTCATGATCGCCAAAAGGTAGAAACTACTCAAATGCCCATCAACTGGCAAATGATTTAAGAAATCACAGTATATCCCTATAATGGAATACTACCTGATAACAAAAAGTGATAGAAGGGATAGCTACTCAGAGATGCAGCAACATGGATGAATCTCAAAAGTATTACACTAAGTGAAAGAAGTCACTCACAAATGACTGCCTACCATATCAATTCATTGACACGGCATAATGGAAAAGTCATACCAGAGGGACAGAGCCCTGGTTGCAAAGGGCTTTGGGTGGGGAGGAAATTGCAAAGGGACATGAGGGCACTTTTTGGAATGATTGAAATGGTCTATACATTGTTGTGGTGGTGGTTACATGATCATACACATTTCTTAAAATTCCTTGAACATGTTGAACACTTTAAAAGTGTGAATTTTATGGTATGTAATTATATCTCAATAAATCTAGCTTTTTTAAAAAAATGACTCTCCAAACCAGCTTGAGTAATAGAAATTCATTAATTTAGATCCCCTTTATTCATATTTAGTGACAATTTATACCCACAAGGGCCAAGTGTTATATGCGCTCTTATCTAAAAATGGTTATTTTGCACTTTTATTATCCCACTAGGGGGAAGGAAGAGGGAAACTCAAATTACTATGTACCAGGCAGGCATCATCTGAGGCATTTTGTGCATGATTTTATTTAGTCTTTTTTATGGGCTGAATTGTGTCCCCCCAAAATTCATATGATGAAGCCCTAACCCCCCAGTATCCGAGAATAGGACTGTATTTGTAGCTCAGGACCTTTAAAGAGGTGATTAAGATAAAATGAGAATGTTAGGGTAGGCCCTAATCAATCTGATTGGTGTCCTTATAAGGAGAGGAAATTTGGACACCAAGAAAGACACGGGCAGGCACACAGAGGGATGACCATGTGAAGAGGCAGCAAGAGGGTGGCCATCTGCAAGTCAAGGAGGCAGACCTCAGAGGAAACCAACCCTGCCAGCACCTCGATCTTGGATTTCTAGCCTCCAAAAGTGTGAGAAAATAAACTTCTGTTGTTTAAGTCACTCTGTCTGTGGTATTTTGTTATGACAGCCCTGCAGACTGATACAGTCCTCCCAGTAATCTGAGATGAGATAGGTAGGAGAAAACAGTCCAAGGCTCTGGGAGTGTCAGTAGGGTGCCTGTATTAGTCCATTTCTGTTGCTTATAACAAAATACTTGAAACTGGGCCATTTATAAAGGAAACAAAATTTATTGCTTACAGTTTCTGAGGCTGGGAAGTCCAAAGTCCATTTGGTGGTGATGACAGTGACCCAGGGGTGTCACATTGCAAAATGGCAGAAGCAGAGAGAGCAGAGAGAGAGACAGACTCTTCACGCTCCCCTTTTAAAGCCCTCCAAACCATGCCCATGACCACCATTTTTAATCTATTCACTACACTATGGTCCTACAATCTAATCACCTCTTCAAGACCTCACCTTTCAATTACCATAATAGGATTTCC
>NW_007738219.1:45520-46696 GCF_000696425.1 Galeopterus variegatus | reverse complement strand
CCATAATAGGATTTCCCACCCTCTTAACAGTCACAGTGGGGGCCAAGTTTCTAATACGTAAGACTTGGGGGACACAGTTCAAGCTTCAGTGAGTTGTGGGGGACATAATTCAATCCACTGTAGTGCCCCAACACCTGGAGCTGGTGGGGCAACCTGGGGGAAACACAGGCCTGCCTGACACCCACTGCTGCACTCCTGCCACCCTCCATCAGCACCCCATGACCCCCCACCACCTAGACTGCAATTACTAGAGAATCAGAACTGGTCCTTTCTTGTCCTTGAAAAACCTGTATTGCTCTTGCTGAGGAAATGTTGCATTGACTTGAATAATTAGAGTAACAAGGTTTCAGGATAGAGAAGACACCTACTTTACATATCCACCTATTCTGCAGGACAAAGAAATATTGATTGTTATAAACAGTGAATGTTGGCCGGCCCGGTGGTGCACTGCTACAGTTCACCGCTTGAGAGTGTGGCGGCGCTCCCGCCGAGGGTTCGGATCCCACATACAGACCGGTTCCCGCTCACTGGCTGAGCGAGGTGTGGGCGCGGCGCCAAGGGTTGCGATCCCGTTGCCGGTCTTAGTCCGGTACGGGCATGACACTGAGGGTTGCGATCTGTTGTCAGACATGAAAAAAGACAAAAAGGAAAAAAAAAAAAACAGTGAATGTGATCATAAGAATTGATACCTTACCCAGCAATCATCCCTGANTCAAGGAAGTGACTAAATGCACTTTGTAAATTCAGCCTCAGGAAGAGTCAGGTGAGTTGGGTGGCCCTGATAGATGTCATCTGCTCAGCCAAGGTAAGGACAGAGTGGCACTGGCAACTGGGGAGGAAAAAAGCTGAAATGGAACATGAAGACAGAGACAGCAGGGAACCATTGACTGAAACCAGAAAAGGAAGAGGTGGAGACATTTTCATGGAGAATTAAGTAAGACTGGGGTTTGAGAGGCCAGAATGTTGTCCACATGGGGACACCCAGCTGGCGGTCTGGAGCTTCGGACAAGAGACGTCAGGACTACCGATGGAGGAGGTGACCTTAAGAGCTCAGCCCTGCTCCTCGTTCTCCTCACACCCTCTCCCCACCAGTTGACAGGTTTGCTAATGTTATCTTCTATGTGTTTCTTGAATCTTTTCCTTCTGGCCTGCCTACCACTTGCAACCCCAGGCCCT
>NW_007738219.1:40871-43887 GCF_000696425.1 Galeopterus variegatus | reverse complement strand
TTCACTTGGCTTCTCCTCAGAGTTTAACCAGTTGTTTTCTGGGGCCAGGTTTACTTTGTCATAAACAGCTGAAGTCCAGGTGGCCATGTCTTTGGATCTTCTTTATTGTCTTCTTTAAAAGCTCATTAAATTCCTCTCTCCACCTGCTGCTGGAGAGGAGCCCGCCAGTCCTTGGAGGAGCATAGTCCCTCCTCCCACAGGCCACCCCTCCTCCCTGCCTGGCTGAGCAGTATCCTCCATGAATAAGGAAGAATGGCTCAACTCAGACCAGCAGCGTGTCATTGGGCCTGTGAAGGACACAGTTTCTCTCCTCACATTCCTCATAGTCTAGTGGGAAACACAGGTAGAAATAGCTATTGAGGAGGATCAAGATAAGCTGCAGGTGCACACATCCCACTCCTAATGAATTCCGTCTTTGAACTCCCAGTAAGCTCCATGAGGGCAGAAATCTTGTCTTGCTCACTCACCACTGGATTCCCTCCACCTAAAACTGTGACTGGCACAAAGCAGGCATTCAGGAAATGCCTGTTGAATGAATGAATGTCATCTTCTTGTCATATCCCCAGCTCCAAGCATGGCACTTGGCTCAATAAATTTTTGCTAAAAGAAGAATAAACGAAGGAAGGAAGGGCAGGGCAAGGCTTTGAAGGATGAATAGGAGTCAACAAGACAAGGGACACAAAAGGAAAGGGGCAGGAAATCCTAAAGGCAGAGAGGATGGCATTTGCAAAGGCAGGTGAAAGTGTGCAGCTTTCAGGGAATAGCAACTTGTTGGAAGTAGTCCAACATTTTATCTGAAATTGAGCTTAATTAAAGTTTTACAGGAAAGTGGCAGAAGACCACCTGTGTTTTCTCATTACTTTCCCTTCTACCGCCAACTTTTCTGCTGTGGGATTATGAGCATAACTGACTCCATCTTCGGCCCTTACCACTTGTTATATCTTTGTGAGAGCTTTGCCCATTAAGTTATATGTAAATAGGAGAGAGGTAGTTTGATCAATGGGAACAACCTGCTGACTGTAAAGAAGGAATGATTAAGTGCTGGCGAGGTGATAAGCCAGTCTGACCACCTACATCAGCATTTGGAGCTAGTTACGATAACGAGCTATATAGGCTTGAGCTGAGCTTTGAGATCCTGCAGAGAAGTTTGGCTTTGGGTTGTCATGTGACTCATTACTCTGTAATTAAGTTGCCCTGTAATAAAGTTCTTTGCTTTATCAGGTGAAATGGCTGATTTCCTTGTTTAGCCTTGAGACACCTTTCCAATTAGGTGAACAATCTCCCCTTGGCCCACCTTGAGACATCTGCTTAGATCATTAACGAATTCACAGGGTCCTCATGTTTCTACTATAATAATCACAACTTTTTTGTTTGCAAGTGACAGAAACTTCAAACAAGCTCAAGAAAAAGAACCAACAGGTGTAGGAACTGGTTGTTTCTATTTCCATGTATGTAAGTATGAGAAGTACGTCTATATCCATCTATTTATATCTATCTACTCTAATCTTGGGTTTTCTTCCTTCTAGAGTATCTTCATCTCTCCTACTTCAAGTAGCTTCTCCTTTGCAGTAAGGGAAACAGGATCACATGGCCCCAGAAGCTTTGGGAGTATCCATATAACATTCATTTAAAAATCCCAGGAAATGGCTTTGATTGGCTTCAATTGGATCACATGCCCACCCCAGACAAGTCCCTGCAAATATTAACCAGCCTTGGTCATGTGCCCTCCCATGATGGACAGCCAAGGCCTGACATAGCGACCACAACCTTTCTAACTTAATAAGAACCACAATTGTCCTCCCCATCGTTTTTCCAGTCAAATACAAACCACAGCCAGCCATTTCTTCATGTATCCTTTCACTCATAAAAATATTTATTGGACTTTCACTGCATTCCTGGCAAATTAGTGAAGCCAACATGCTTTTCATGGATACTCATTTTCCCCGTGCCTCAAGGCCCGTGATAAATGCTCTCTCATCCAGGAAGCCTTTCCTAGAATTTCTATGTTAGTTCAGTTAGAAGCACATAGAACCCTCAAGCGTTTGCTGTTCACGGCGTCTCCTCCATGCGAGCCTTCTCCTGGTGACGGGCGTTCTGGCTCAGCTTGTTAGTGCTGCACTAGATGCAGTCGAAACAGACCAGAATCGGAAACTTTCATTCTCCAGTCCTCCACAGACCCCTCAATCCCTCAGCCTTTCTGAGGCCATCCCTTCCCGCAGGACCTTCCCTCCCTCATTTGCAAGGGACTTCAGAGGCAAACCGATCTTTTTCCTGCTTACTCCGACCTTCTGAACATGAGAACTAGATTAGCCTTCCTAACAAAGCACTGTGATCATCCCCTGCACTGACTCAGAGACACACATTAATTTTCTGCTGAAGATTTTCAGTCACTCATCAAGTATCATATACCAATTATTCTGCAAGATGCTGGGGATACAACAATGAGCAAACTATAGTTGCAGCCTAGATAGGAAGACAGACACAGGTGAGCAAAAACAGCAAGTATGATCGGAGAATTATGTAGAGGGTGTTACGGAAGCATGTAGGGAGCACCTAGCCCGGCCTGGGAGCGATTTCTCAGGAAGAGCTTCCTGGAGTGGAGCAGCTAACCTGAATACCAACTTCCTCATCTGCATTTGAGATCTGTGCTTCCCTTATCTTCCAAGCTGAACCCCCAGTGAGGGTTTGCTCTGAGTATGCCATTCCTCCACCCACATAAACACCTGCCCCATGTGCCTGCCTCCTGACTCCTCTATTCTGAGTTGTTTCTGCACATGTGGAACTTAAATCTCTAACTATATCATAAATTCCAGCGGGGCAGGACTGGCAGTCCTTGAGCTAAGTCCAGTCCCATGGTCTGCATAGGATTGGTCCACATGATGTATTTTAAATGTTTGAATTAGGTGCGCTGGCAGAGACCATTGTAGCTATAGCCAGGCAATGGTTGCCCAGCTAAAGATGACATTTCCCCACCACTCACAGGACACAAGTAGAACTAAGGTGGGCCACTTCTGAG
>NW_007738219.1:39271-39871 GCF_000696425.1 Galeopterus variegatus | reverse complement strand
GCTGGGCCTTAATAAACCTGCACATGCTCCCCTTCCCACCCTATTTCCCATTCCTTCAGCTGGCACCCAGACGGGGTGGTGACCCAGCCTTGACCATGACTTTTCACGTTAAAACCATGACGTGTGAAAGAAACCAACATCCTGGTCCCTTAAACCATTGCCTTACTGGCAGAGCAGCCCAGCCTTAGCCCAACTAATACAGTTGCCAATGTGTCAGATTTCTAGCTCCCACTGAAAAATTGGAAGATCTAGCAACGTGGTGCCTGCAATTCTGCAGGGCAATAGTCAGCAGGTGCCAAATCCAGTTTTCAGCAGACCCCACGGTGCCCTGATGAGTCTGAGGGCTGATGTCCCAGCCACGACCTTTGCACTGCTGCTTTCTGACCCTTCCCTCTTTTCCATGAGCTGCCTCATTCTTGCAGGCATTGTGTTATCCAAATTGCCCTGAAGCTTATTTGAAGCATTTGAACCTCTGAGTAGAACATGACCCGGGGAGTTCAATTGCTGTTGAACCTCCTGCCTGACTATTTCTCTCAGGAGTTTGTGCCATTTCAAAACCTAGACCCGTTATCTCAGTCCTGGCTTAGGAGTTGGATAAGA
>NW_007738219.1:35819-37482 GCF_000696425.1 Galeopterus variegatus | reverse complement strand
CGGTGGGTGGGTGGGTGGGTGGCTGCGCTCGGTGCCTGCCCGGGGCCCGGGACAGCAGGCGGGAGCTCAGCCGCAGCCACCCCCTTCCTCGCCACTGCTCTCGAACCCGGACCCAGCGAGACACACCCGACCTCTTGGTCTCTGTTTTCGAAAAGGAGGAAGAAAGAAAGTGAGAGGCTGAAACTGGACGCAATTCAGTTGCCCTGTCCTCGTCCCCTGTCTATTCATAGCCACCTTCAGTGAGTCACATGGAGGCATCTATTCACCATCTCTGAAGGTGCTTTTACCTAAAATACTTCCCCAGCTATTCTGTAATGTGGCTGCGACGCCGGGGCAGCCCGGACGGACACGTTCCCAGAAGAAACATAGTGTGAGTCAGTGTCCCCTGGGCCGGGCTGGCGTCGGGCGGCCACGCACAGTTAGGACACCGAGGGACGTCGCCTCACGTCCAGGCCCTTCTCCAGGGGGCGTCGCCTCACGTCCAGGCCCTTCTCCAGGGGGCGGCCGCAGGCGTCCTGGGGAAGGAACCCTCATGTCTCCACAGGCCTGTGCTGTGCACACTCCACGTGCGCCCTCGAATGGCTTCTGGGGAGGACACTGTTGCGTTTCCACGTGTGCAATGAAGGGTCGGGGACAGAGAGGTGGCTAGGGACGTGCTCTTTCTCCCAGGACCGTAGGGAAGGGCTGTGTCCCTCCTTGTCCCTCAGACTTGCATCCTCCCCCTGAGCCTGGGCCTCACTTTCCACATGTCATGCCGCCCCCACCCCATTTCCTTCTGTGTCCCGACCCATTTTTAACTGTCTGACTGGGAAGGATCCGATCTGACAGGACAATTAAATATTAATACCGTGATTGAAGAGTCTGTGTGCAAATCAATTAAAAATAGGATATGTGGGGCTGATATATTTTTAACTTATTTTTTCTTTCTGTGAAGAAAGCTCTTGCCTTGAAGCTCAGACCCCAGTTCCCCGGGGCTGGGACGGATTCTGGAAGGTGTGGAGGACGGTGTGGAGGGGCTGGGGCGGCCTCTCTCCTACCCTGAGGACGGGAGGGGACTCCATGCTCCGGTCCCCTCCTCCTCCACCGAAATCTCCCCAGGATGAGCTGACCCACTTTCTTTGGGTTCCCATCCTGTGCCAGGTTACATCAGATGACCGTAATTATTTGCTGTTTTTATTTGCGCTGCACCCTAGAATGCGAGAGAACACGCTGAGGACGGGAACTGTCCCCTGCATCTTTCTCCGCAGAGCCTGGAATCTGGTAGGCACTTAATGTTTGTCCAGTGAAACAACAAGGAAATTAAATCTGCCACTTGTTACAGCGTCCTTGTTTCAAATGGCAAATCTATTGAAGAACAATTAAAAGCTTAATTCTTCTATCTCTTCCAAGTCGACTCAAGGGTGGCACATGGGTGAAAACATTGCACACACGGAGAAAGTCCAGGGCAAATGGGAATTGATTCTGTAATTTATTTCTGCAAAGAAGCAGAGCGGGCAGCTGCTCCCAGACCTCTGAGATAAAGTGATCACCCACCATCAGTGGGTACAGACTTTGGCTTCAGCTCTCTGGAAGCCCAGGCCACGTGGTTTTGTTTTCTCACCAAAAAGAACAGAAACTGGTCTGGAGAGACAAAGTTTTCCTGAA
Organism: Galeopterus variegatus; assembly: GCF_000696425.1. NCBI lineage: Eukaryota > Metazoa > Chordata > Mammalia > Dermoptera > Cynocephalidae > Galeopterus > Galeopterus variegatus. The sequence goes on along the minus strand of NW_007738219.1, from coordinate 35,838 downwards.
ATCCTTTAACCCAAGGGTG
>NW_007738219.1:32177-35286 GCF_000696425.1 Galeopterus variegatus | reverse complement strand
AAAAGAACAGAAACTGGTCTGGAGAGACAAAGTTTTCCTGAAATCCTTTAACCCAAGGGTGGTTTGTTATGTGAATCCTCATGTAGAAATCCTAAAGTGTCATTTTGCTCTTCCTCGGATAAGGCACACTCACTCCTGCCACAGGACTGGTCATCTTCTAGAATGTTCTGCAAAGCTTCTCAATATTCCCCTCCCTGCTCAAGAGTTCCCTCAGAGCAGCCATCCCACCTCGTCCTTCCCCACATCCCCCTCCTGGTCCTTCCCCACATCCCCCTCCTGTCCCACCTCTTCCTTCCCCACATCCCCCTCCTGGCTCATAATTGGTTGCTTTACCTTCCTGCATTTCTCTCCATTGCATTTAGCTGCCCCCAAATTGTGCGACGTATTTGCTTGCTTTTGTCTCTCATCCTCTCTAGACTGTAAAGTTCATGAGGGCAGGGTTTTTTTCTGTTATGTTCATTGCTGTTCTCTGAGGCCCTAGATTAGCACTTGGTACCTAACAGGCATTATATATCTATTAGCTGAATTTATGAATCAAGGACATATTTTTTAATCAGGATTTTTGGAAGTCACAGAAACACTTAAAAGAAGACTCCTGTAATTATGAAGATGCTCTGATGAATATGAGGTAATATGTTCCAGATACTATGATTTCTCATTATTTAATACAAGGATAGAATGTGGATGATCTATAAATGGATTACATTAACAACGTCCTGGGTCTGTCATCTGTCTTGAACATTGGGGGCCTAAGCAAGTTTGCCAAGTATTCATGCACTCATGGTTGGCTCTTGACTAGATTCTGCAGCAAGGATTTTAAGTTCAGCACTTCGAGACTGCTTACAGTGAGAGCCTTCAGCTTAGCTCCCAGACAACGAGTCAAAGTGCCATTCACCTACAGATGTTTAAGAGCTAGACTTACAGTCTCATCCACAGGAAAAAAACAAACAAAAAAACTAACCTCAGCAGAAACAGGGACAGGAGGAGTAGCCACAGGCAGAGTCTGCGTATCCTGGAGAACAGAACTCTGAACTCTGTCAAGAGCTCATACAAGGTCCTGGGGCAAAGCCCTCAAATTCTACATTATCTGTATTAGTTATCTGTTGCCGCATAAGAAACTACCCCCAAAGTTTAGCAGCTCAAAATGACAAACATTTATTATCCCACAGTTTCTGTGGGATTTGAGAGTGCTTAGCTGGTTCTGGCACAGGGCCTCTCATGAGGTTGCAGTGTAGACATCCACCAGGGCTGCCATCGTCTGAAGGCTTCACTAGGGCTGGAAATCCACTTCCAACGTGGCTCACTCACGTGGCTATGGAAAGTTCCTCACTGATGATCTGCAGGAAGCCTCCGTTCCTCACACCAGGGCCTCTCCCTAAGGCGGCTTGAGGGTGTTTATGACATGGGGGCTGGCTTCCCCCAGAGCAAGTGATCTGAGAGAGCAAAAAGGAAGCCCCAATGCTTTTATGAACTAGTCTCAGAAGTCACACATTGTCACTTCTGCCACATTCTATTTGTTGGAAGTGAGTCACTAAGCTCAGACCATACTCGAGTAAAGAAGAAATAAGCTCTACCGTCTAGAAGGAGGAGAATCGAAGACTTTCTAGACATATTTTAAAACCACCACACCAGCTAATGTACAGAAAGTGACCTCAGCAGGAGAAATATGCACAACAGCCATTACCAGCCAGAGAACTTTTGTGTAAGAGGTGGCGGCATGATGCACCAAAAAGAGGATGGACTGAAGAATTAGACATTCCAGGTCATTACTAACCACCTGGATGAATTCAAAGACATTTACCTTCTCTGGGGTTCGGTTTTTCCTTATTTAAAATGGAGATAATATTACTCATTTTGCTAAAATGCTGTGGGAAATAGAGAAAATGCATGTCAATGTCATTTCCTGACACACAGTAAGCACTCAAAAAATGACAGGTATTATTAAATCATGCAATCACATGTCTGCGAATTCTTAATTTTTGAAGAATTATGAATTGGTATACTGTACAGTGTAAGAAAATGGATAAACTGCTTAAAGAGGCTTAATTCAGATATGCCACATGACTGAAAACAGATGTTTATCCAATGTAATGATTTGGGTTTGATGCTCACTTTGTCCTTCTGGGATATTTATGTGTACGTGTGTGTGTGTGTGTGTGTGTGCGCGCGCGCGCTCATGCCCTGTCTCTAGTTCACCTACATGGCTTACAAATATAACAATTTTTTTTGACCGGTAAGGGGATCGCAACCTTCAGCATGGTGCTGGTAAGGGGATCGCAACCTTCAGCACGGTGCTGTCTGCACCGCGCTCAGCCAGTGAGCGCACCGGCCATTCCTATATAGGATCCAAACCCATGGCCTCGGTGCTACCAGCGCCACAATCTCCCAAGTGAACCACGGGCCGGCCCCAAAAATAACAATTGCAAAATAGACATTAGAAACAAAATTCTAGAAACATGCAAAAAGAAACAGAAACCCAAGAATATACAAAGCACAAATCAAAAGAGAAACTAAAATGAGGAGGTAAATAAAAATAATTTGACACAAAATTTGGCTCTAAAGGCAAAATGAGCAGAGAACCATGTTCAGGGTCATAAGGAGATACTAAACACTTTTCCTAGAACTTGATTCTGAAAGGAATGTCTCATGGGGAATCATAGAACACACAAAGAGATGTAGGACTATCCGTAGGGGAGGTTCACTCACTATTTTTATAAAGCCTGTAGAGTTCCATGAACTTGTAGAAGGCATGACCTCAAAGCACCATTCAATGGCAATTCTAAGGTTGCTGGGTTAGCTCAGTTGGTTAGAGAGTGCAGCCTTCTAGCGGCCAGTCTGTATGTGGGATCCAAACCCTCGGCGGGAGCGCCACCGCGCTTCCCAAGCGTCGCACTATAACAGTGCGCCACCGGGCCGGCTCTACACTCACTATTTTTATAAAGCCTGTAGAGTTCCATGAACTTGTAGAAGGCATGACCTCAAAGCACCATTCAATGGCAATTCTGAGGTTGGCGGGTTAGCTCAGTTGGTTAGAGAGTGCAGCCTTCCAAAACCAAGATCAGGGGTACAGATCCCTGTACCTGACAGCTGCCAAAAAGAAAAAGAAAAA
>NW_007738219.1:29075-30974 GCF_000696425.1 Galeopterus variegatus | reverse complement strand
GTATCTGTATCATTATGCTGCTGTGAGGATCAAATTAGGCAATACATGTGTGCTAAAACAACGTAAAATTTAACATACCCGTATTAGCTCTTACTATTGCAAATTAAAAACAAAGCACAACTAGAAGTCTAATCTGAGCAATTTTAATCACCTGGAATCTGCTTGGACCTTGTCACTCACAACCCTGCCTGCTCTTAATATTTTGAAGTAATGACACATATTTCCAAAATGGAGCAAATCCCTTGAATTCTCTCTTCCTCCTCTTCAGATTGATATTTTCTATGTCACTTCAATTCAGTATTTGGGTCAGGAAGGGAAATAAATTATAAACAAACAAACAAACAATTCTTCTGTGCAGCAACCCTCTCGTTGAATGTTTGGGGCTTTTCGTTCAATGCAAAGGCTGGTTATCAAATTAAAGATAACACAAGACCGAGGGAGCCTCTTAGAAGAAATTCACTGAGGAGAGCTGAACTCCAATACAGCAAATCTTGTGCACTTTGCTAAGACACAGTTCTTCAGGGAAAATTGTCCCAGCCCATCCACAGCAGCTCTCTTCCTGGGGAGAATGTTTTCTTGTTTACTCCTCATGCCGGTAGTTGGTGAGACAGGGTCATCCTGGCCCAGACAACACTTTCTTGTCTTTTGAACATAATAAAAAACATAAATTTATGTCATGAAAAAAAGATCACACACCCCCACCCCCAAATTATCCCGCTCCATTTGTTTATTTTCCTCCTCGGTCTTTGCCGAAGACATGACGCTCCCTTTCAGCCAATTCAAAACACTTTTCATTTATACCGTGTTTTTAATTTTTAAAGAATTGTATCTTTAATGATACAATAAAGCTGAAGGTCCAATACTGAGTCTGCATGATGAGACTTTCTCATAATTTCTGTATGTTTGTTTGTTTCTGTTAGAAAATTTCAGATTCTGGTTGAGCCAGTGACGACATTGAAGGATGTTCTCAGACTCGCTGTCAGCAGTAACTGGGATTCCTCAGAGGAAGTGTTATACTTGTTGAGAAATAAAGCAGCTCTTTCCAGGGCAAGACATGGCCCCGAAGGGACAAAGTGATGGCAGAATGAATAGGGAAAGATGGATTCCTTCATTTTATCTGATTTATGGTATAAAATCAAAAGCCCATGTTCTGCATTTCTAAATGTCCTGGTTGATGAAATTTCACTCACAACTTACCCTAACCCTAATGCATTCACTTTGCTGAAACCCAGGAAGGCTTTATTCCGTAACAGCTGTTTGGGTGGACTTGGACAAGCATCTCCAAAACAGAAAAGTCCCCTTAGTAAANATATTTCCAAAATGGAGCAAATCCCTTGAATTCTCTCTTCCTCCTCTTCAGATTGATATTTCCTATGTCACTTCAATTCAGTATTTGGGTCAGGAAGGGAAATAAATTATAAACAAACAAACAATTCTTCTGTGCAGCAACCCTCTCGTTGAATGTTTGGGGCTTTTCGTTCAATGCAAAGGCTGGTGATCAAATTAAAGATAACACAAGACAGAGGGAACCTCTTAGAAGAAATTCACTGAGGAGAGCTGAACTCCAATACAGCAAATCTTGTGCACTTTGCTAAGACACAGTTCTTCAAGGAAAATTGTCCCAGCCCATCCACAGCAGCTCTCTTCCTGGGGAGAATGTTTTCTTGTTTACTCCTCATGCCGGTAGTTGGTGAGACAGGGTCATCCTGGCCCAGACAACACTTTCCTGTCTTTTGAACATAATAAATAACATAAATTTATGTCATGAAAGAAAGATCACACACCCCCACCCCAAATTATCCCGCTCCATTTGTTTATTTTCCTCCTCGGTCTTTGCTGAAGACATGACGCTCCCTTTCAGCCAATTCAAAACACTTTTCATTTATACCGTGTTTTTAA
>NW_007738219.1:26828-27435 GCF_000696425.1 Galeopterus variegatus | reverse complement strand
GTACATATACGAGGGGTTTTCAAAAAGTTCGTGGAAGAATCCATATTCTTTTTTAATTCCATTTTGCACAGACTTTTTGAAGTACCCTGGTACATATATATATATATATATATGTATATACCCATATGCATATATGTATTTTACGTGTATTTATATGCTATGTATATTTACATATGTATACCCATAGGTATATATTTATGTATGTATATATGATTAGTACTGTATGTTATTTCCCAATAAATATAAAGTATATTGGACACAATTACAATTCTATAATGTAATTGTTATTTCTCCATTTGTCAAGTAAGGGACCTCATTAGAGAGTTTCAGTTTCTAGCCCGAGGATATGCAGTAATCACAAACTTGATGTTTCACCTCAGTGTTGTCTGATTCTGGAGCCTGTGTCTGTCCATCACTCTGACTTTTTCACAACTAACCATATAAGAACATCAAATTCTGGAACAGAAAGGAAGCTCAGAGATCATCCATATAGCTTCCCTCGTATGAGAGGAATTGGAGTCCAGATAATTGAAATGACTTGCTCAAATTCATGCAGTTAATTCATTGACAAGGGCCATCACTTCTCAGCATCTCCTGACTTTTCGTC
>NW_007738219.1:24119-24746 GCF_000696425.1 Galeopterus variegatus | reverse complement strand
GGTTCCCAATTATGTAACATTAGTCTTGCACATGCTCAATTGGTCTCTTTTTGGAGCATGTTCATTGGTCAAATCCCATCACATGCACCAGGCATACTCAAGAATATTCTGTGCTCTCTAGCACCTCTAGTGGAGGGTTGTTATAGAACCACTCTCTACTGAGCATGCCCAGCAACTGGGTTTGCATAAGCAGCCCCCTGTGGTCTCATTTTCCTTCTGTTGGTGCNGATTATCCTTATTCGTAAGACAAAACTGAGGCGCAGGAATGTTCAATACCTTGGCCAAGGTCACACCACCAGGCAGTGTCTGTCTCTACAAGAACTAACCTACTCCAATCAGTACACCAGGCTCCTGGCGATGTCAGAGGTAGGGTCCGGGGGGCCTGATAGTCAGTCTCAACCCACCCTGTCCTCTCACCAGGTTCTTGACTCTGCCACAGGAAAGAATACAAGGGCAGAGTCACAGTAGAAACTGAGAACAATTTTAATATAACAGATAAGAAACACAAGTTTCACAGAGAGAGTACAGCATAGCTCCAGAGACTGAGCAGGGCCCACACCAAGTTTAACAAAAGCAAGTAATACATATTTGAAATTCAGTACAGAGCACAGGCTGGCTCAAGAAAAT
>NW_007738219.1:20628-22910 GCF_000696425.1 Galeopterus variegatus | reverse complement strand
AATCATATATATGATTGACACATAAATATGTGTATACACACACCTATATATATGCACAAGACGTCATCGAAAAGTTCATGGAGAGGTTTTTATTATCTTTTAATTCTATTTCTCCAAACTTTTTGAAGTACCTTTATACTTCTGGTTTTTCTGTCTTAATAAAAATGTTCTCCGCAACATGCAGGTTCAAAGGTTTACAAATATGTGTGTATATGCATATATCTCTATATACTTATATACATATTTTGTATATAAATATGTGTGTGTGTGTGTGTGTGTATATATATATATATCCTAAATTTCTCTTTAAAATTTCTTCTCATTATTATAGGGCTTTAATCACTTAGAACTGCATTTTTGAATATACTGTGAGATAGGGATCCCACTAAACTTTTTTCCAGATGAGCAGCACATGGTGCCAACACCATTTATTACAGTACATTAACTGTCCCTTCCCTACTAGATTACGCTATTTCCATTTTCGTGTAGTATATTACGTTACTATCTGTACTGAGATCTATTTCTCGGCTCTTCACGTTGTTCCAGGGATTTTATTGGTTTTTTAAAGAATTCCCACGCACACTGTACTGCTTTGTTTTCTAGCAGGAAGGTCCTCCTTCACTACTTTCCTCATCATTTTATTCCTATTCTGGTACATACAACCTTCCACATGAATCTTCAAATTATGTATCCAATTAAATAAAACCTCTGATTCTAATTAGAATTCCGTTTAGTTGTACATGTTACTACTGAGGAAAATGACATTTTTACAGTGTGAATTTCTCCCTTCTATAGTGTATCTTTTAATTGTTTTTCTGATCTTGCTTTAGATTATTTGATAAAATATTATGGTTTACTTTGTATGGCTCCTGTGCATTTCATGTCTGTATTCATGTCCTATGAAATTTTCTTATTAGTTCTAATAAGACCATGATATTTCTTGGATTTTTCAAGTATACAATTATATGACTAAAGAGCGATACATTTCATCTCTTCCTTTCCAATATTTATACAAAATACTGCAATTTATTGTCTTCTTATATTTGTCAGAATAATGTTAAATTATAAATTAAAATATAATAAATTATAATTTTAAGTAATGAGAACATCTCTGTTCCTGATTTTAATGAAAATAGCATTCTCATTTTATTGTTTATGATGATATTTGCTATTGATATTTGTTCATCTTTATCATATTTACATACTCTCCTTCCATTTAAATTTCTTCTTAGAGTTTTTTTCTGATAATGTGGTTTTATAAATTGATATAATGAATTACATGATAGATTTATTGATATTGAGCCATTTTCATATTCCTAGAATAAGCCCTCCTTGGCGAAATATACAATACATTGTTACAATACATTGTTACTTGCTCATTTTTTTCAACATTTTTGCAATAATATTTACTGATGTGATTGAACTATAGTTTTCTTCTGTTTCAAAATTTTTAAAGCTTACTCACATGAGTTATTCTCAATTTATTAATAGGTGGTTTTTTTTTTTCATTTTAAATGTTATTTGGATCTCTTGTGGCACCCTGTAGCTAGCATTTGCTTCCTAAATTTTTTTCAATTTGTTGTATGAAATCTGGAGAAAATGGTGATTTAAAAATGGCAAGCCACTTTTTTCCTGAAAAGATTGAAACTCATATTTACTTTGGGAAGCCTTTTGTTTCAGGAAAAACACATGAGTAGACTGTTCAGTTTCATAAAGTTTGTTGAGAGGAAATCATGAAATCATCCCTATCCCAAAAGGAAATATTTCTGCTTAAGAAGCTCAGTGTTCTGCAGGGTGAAGCAAACACATGTGTCTGCAGGTGCTGGAGCTCAGATTTCTCCAGACTTTGTTATGTTTTCTTCTGTCTGTGTCATTTCATGTTTGTTTCATGGTGGGGAGGGAAAGAAAGAGAAAACTAGGAGAGATGTTATCCTTTTCTGAATGAATTTAGATTGCACACTGCTGGGGATTTTTAAAGCATTGTTTGCAAGGTCTGGGGAGCTGGGAGGGAGAGGACCTGCAGGACCAAGCTACAAGTACAAAGCAGTAAAAAAGAAATGGATGTGTGCAGGGTGGCTCAGCCTAGGCTATGTCTTAACATTAAACAAGCCAGAACCCACGGATGACAAACATGTGTAGGGTGGATCCCCTGCTGTCCCACTGGGTACCCGCAATGGGTATAAAATGGCATTCCCCGTGAAGGGAGTAGTCATCCCATTCAAATAACTCCAGGAAGGGGTAGATCCCAGGACAAGAAACGGAGCCTGGGAAGCCTGGCCTTG
>NW_007738219.1:13856-19974 GCF_000696425.1 Galeopterus variegatus | reverse complement strand
GGCCTTGTGCTGGGCTGCGGCAGAGCGCATTTTCTTCTCTCCTGGTCTTGGGAGGGTGGGTCGTGACAAGAAGGCTTGGTGCAGGGGACAGTGGTCCCACGTGGTGGAGCCACACCTTGAGGCCTCTGTAAGGGCCCCAGGGCATGCCACCTGGTCCTGTGTCCCCTGTGAGTGGCCAAGTCTAATATTAATTATAATGTATCTCTACTGCATCCCACTTCCCTTTTTATGTCTCCCAGCCCTTCAGAAAGTTCCTCTTGAAAGCAGCAATGCTGAGGGGAATTTGGAGGCTGCTCTAAACATCTTACAGGCCAAACTCTGTCCTAGCTTCTGTCCTGGGAGAACTCAAACTGCAAGGGCAAAGGGCACAGAAGCAGTGATATATTGGCAGAGCAAAGAAGTGGGAGAGGAAGAACATAGCCTGTCCCCAGGCACCTAGGGGGTCGGAGGTGGGTGCTCTCAGAAATAATTGACCAAGTCAGAGGGAGCAGGCGGACCAGTGATCTGTGAACCCTTCTAGCACAGACTCTGTGGCTCTGATCCTCGCCACCTGGCTCCTTAAAGCATGTCGGAAGAGAGACTTCTATGTGCATCCATTCTTCAACTCCTTCCCACAACTTTCTGTTGGTGAAGAATATCTCTCCCTTCCTGAACTTCCTGTTGGCTTGCACTGACAGGTCCTAAGAACTCCGGGTTATATGTCTCCCCATGACCTACCGTCTCATCCTCTTGTCCAGTTATTCCTGTTTTAGAAACATCAATAAAAATGCCCCTTTTAGGTTCCCCAAAGCTTAAGTTTCCCTATTCCTTCTTCCTGTTAGAGCAAGAGCCATCAGACCAAGATGTCAGCTCAGGTTTATCACACATCATCTCAATAAAACCTATTAATGTTACACAAGATCTCAGAAGCTGAAGGACCCCCTGAAGGGCTCCACCATGCTGAGAGGCAGCAAAGCCTGTCTTTGGGCCCTACCAGTGGTGTGCTGGTAAATCATCTCTAATAGACAAATAAATAGCCCTGATTTGTAGCATTTGCTCATTTCTGATTTCTGTGATATAAATACCCTCAGGCGGATGGCAAGCTGCTGATAAGATGTCACAATCTCTAACACCCAGTTTACAAAGTTCCTGAGTATTTAACACTGGCTTTGGAGATCCCCTAGCAGCTGGCTCCAGTAGACTACTAGCAGGGGTCACCTCCAACCAACACCCACGTTGTTCTCCTTGCATTGTCATTGACTGACGGTTTTGTCATTACCAAGCACTCACCAGCCCCCATACTTTCCTGAAGATATCACAGACCTGATCTCATTTCATTCTCACAGAATCAAATATCTGTATCTCCATTTCACATGCCATGATTACTGCTGGGGGATTGTCACCCTCCACCTGACCCACACTAGACATAAGACATAAAACACTACACCTGTTGGGCAAAGCAGTGCACCCCTCTTACAAATATTTTTTTAACAAAGTAGGGTTCTTTGAAGCATATTTTTTTTCCATTACAAAAGCAAGGAACCACTTTGCAAAAAAAAATTGGAAAACAATTTATTTGATTTTATGGTAAAGTGATTATGATATATTGCCATTTAAAAGTTGCAATATAGGACTTCCGGTCAAGATGGCAGAATAGAAGATCCCCAGCATCACTCTTTCCTACAAATCAACTAATTTACAATGATCAAAAAGCAACGACAGCTGAGCTGGGGCCACTAGAGCTCAGGAGAAGAGGAGGAGAGATCCATGGAGTACATGAAGGTGAGAGAAGCCACTATGAGAGCAAGAAAGAACTGCTCTGACCATTTCAAATCCCAGCCACTCCCAGGCGGGGACTGCTGAGCTCACAGAGCAGGAGCTGGCAAAAGCCACAGCTGTGCCCTTCAGATGAAGTTGCATGGAGGCAGCAGGGGAGAAGAGGGCGTTGGTGGCCTCCAGTCTATCCATACCACTAATAGGGTTCCCATGGACCCACATAGGACCAAGGAGCCACAACAAATGAAAAAAAGGAGCCACTCAGAGGCCAGTGAGTCATCACAAGGGACCAGAGCATGGCTCATCCCATGGGAAGTATTTGGAGCATGGGCGGTGTGGGAGACAGGCCTACCAGGAGAACACTGGGGCACAGCAAGGACAGATGATCTGCCTCCCAATCAGCATAGGAACACTCAGAGGTGACTGGTCAAGAATATAGAATTGCATGGTGTGCAGTTTGATGAAAAGACTCAAGCCCAGACCAGTATTTCTACACAACCCAGGTACAGCAGATTTCTCTAAACCTGGAAGTACGTATAAATTCAACCATTAAACTCTGAGCTGCACAAAAAGCCTTCCCTGGGAAATCCGCAGCAATGCAGCAATTTAGCTCAACCATAGAGCTCAAGTACTGTCCCCACAGGAAGTTCTCTCACTTTACAAGTAAGCAAATGACAACAAATTAGTTCTAGCACAGAGTTTAAGTGGTGGGAACAGCAAATAATCCAACACAGAACTGAAAGAAAAAACAGAGTACTCATTGGGGCCCACCCAGGGTCCTGAGACATGGATCCAAGGACCAGACCCTCCTCTCAACCAGGCACACCACCAGTGCCATGGGGCCCGCCTGGGGCCGTTCTGCATGGATCCAGCAGCCACCAGTAACTAGGTAAGGAACATGCCGAAAACATCACCTCCATGTGGTGGCCCACCACAATAACCACAGTTGCCATGAAAGTGTCTAGATGCCACAACCACTGTGCAGATGGTCCACCACCCACTGGAGTGCATTGACACAAGGACAGTTACCAGCAGAGATGAAAGAAAATAACAGGATGTATCTCTCCACAAAGCCCATTCCAGAGTGACAGAAGAAGCATCTGCTCTACGATATTATTGGGGGACATGATCACACCACTCAGCATTGGACAAATCATCTAGGTAACAAATCAACAGAGTAACCATTACTCTGTCAGAAGGGGAGAAGAAATCTGGGTTAGCAGAGGTGGGAGGGGGGAGGGAAAGGGTGATGGAGAGAGATTGGACAGGAGCATAAAGAACAAGTACAATTTGTAACAATATATATATGCAAGTAATATTGATTTGACCAACATATGTCAACGTTGAGCCCCCAAAATATGTATCATGTTATGATTCAATAAAACTTAAGAAAAAAAAGTTGCAATATAGTACAGTAACTTGCAATATGATACCAATTCTGTACAACAGTAAATGTATTCATGAAACACTGGAAGTAAAGGAAAAATGTTAACAGTGGTTATATCTGAACAGTGGGGAGTAAAGGTTTTTCTCATCTCCTTTTGTACAGTTTATGTATTTTCCCTGATTAATACCTCTGCATGTATTACAATTATAATGAGAAAATGTGATATATATTATTTTTATTTGGAAAATATAAAAACAAAAACAAAACTCATGGCTTCACCATTCATACTCAACAATTGTTTTATTTTTATTTAATTTAAAAGAAATAGTGGCAGTAAGGACGGGCTGTGCAGTCTGTGGGGGCAGCTGAGTCTGCGCGTCCTCGCGGAGTCATGTTTAACCCACGTGCGTGAGTGTGCAGGGCAGGGTTGGGGGCTCTCCCCACAACCTAACCCACGGGACCTCTCCCATGAGTCTTTTTACATTACCTCAAATTCTCAAAAGCCCTGCAAGATGCACGTTATTATTCCCATTTTAGAGAATATGAAACCGAGAAACTCACTTTCTATGAGGACATGTATTGTCCCGTATATCGTGTGCCCACAGAAGCCCTCGTGGTTAAGAGCGTGGACTTCGGTCAGGCAGAATTAAGTTCCAGGCCAAGCACTACCACTCTCCAGGAAATGTCTTGAAGGGCAAGGAATTGAACTAATCTTCCATTTTTTATAAAATAAGGGCTAGAAGATCATTTTCTTAGAGAGTAGATGTGAATATTAAATGACGCAGTCATGGAAAGACATTAGCACCACGCCTGGTAATGGTTAGCTCGTCAGAGGCAGAGCAGGGACTTGAAAACAGAAATATCTAGCTCCCAAGTCCACTCGCCTCCACTGTACAAAACTGTTTCTTTTCTCCACCAGGCGCCTCTCCTCTGGGAGAGGTTCCTTTTCCAGGTCCAGGGACTCTCCTTCTGTTAGGGCACAGAGCCCCCAACAGTCATTTCTGTCCTCTGAGGCAAGGGCTCTTGCTGGGGAGCTGGGAGCTGCCTCCTGGCCTGTGGTCTCCCAGCAACCTGGGGGGTCCATGCTCCTTCTGCCTTGCAGGTGGCTGGAGCACGAGCTGTCCCCTGTCCCCTTGGGACTCTTCCCTTGCCCCAGACCAAGTCTCCTTGCTGACCAAGCATCTCGAGCAGCTGGGTTTCTGCTGTGTCTTTTTCTGGCTTTTGTCTATGCAAGGCCATCAGGACCTGAGCTTTCCTGTCACCCCTTTTTTGTACAGTTTATGTATTTTCCCTGATTAATACCTCAGCATGTATTACAATTATAATGAGAAAATGTGATATATATTATTTTTATTTGGAAAATATAAAAACAAAAACAAAACTCATGGCTTCACCATTCATACTCAACAATTGTTTTATTTTTATTTAATTTAAAAGAAATAGTGGCAGTAAGGACGGGCTGTGCAGTCTGTGGGGGCAGCTGAGTCTGCGCGTCCTCGCGGAGTCATGTTTAACCCACGTGCGTGAGTGTGCAGGGCAGGGTTGGGGGCTCTCCCCACAACCTAACCCACGGGACCTCTCCCATGAGTCTTTTTACATTACCTCAAATTCTCAAAAGCCCTGCAAGATGCACGTTATTATTCCCATTTTAGAGAATATGAAACTGAGAAACTCACTTTCTATGAGGACATGTATTGTCCCCTATATCGTGTGCCCACAGAAGCCCTCGTGGTTAAGAGCGTGGACTTCGGTCAGGCAGAATTAAGTTCCAGGCCAAGCACTACCACTCTCCAGGAAATGTCTTGAAGGGCAAGGAATTGAACTAATCTTCCATTTTTTATAAAATAAGGGCTAGAAGATCATTTTCTTAGAGAGTAGATGTGAATATTAAATGACGCAGTCATGGAAAGACATTAGCACCACGCCTGGTAATGGTTAGCTCGTCAGAGGCAGAGCAGGGACTTGAAAACAGAAATATCTAGCTCCCAAGTCCACTCGCCTCCACTGTACAAAACTGTTTCTTTTCTCCACCAGGCGCCTCTCCTCTGGGAGAGGTTCCTTTTCCAGGTCCAGGGACTCTCCTTCTGTTAGGGCACAGAGCCCCCAACAGTCATTTCTGTCCTCTGAGGCAAGGGCTCTTGCTGGGGAGCTGGGAGCTGCCTCCTGGCCTGTGGTCTCCCAGCAACCTGGGGGGTCCATGCTCCTTCTGCCTGGCAGGTGGCTGGAGCACGAGCTGTCCCCTGTCCCCTTGGGACTCTTCCCTTGCCCCAGACCAAGTCTCCTTGCTGACCAAGCATCTCGAGCAGCTGGGTTTCTGCTGTGTCTTTTTCTGGCTTTTGTCTATGCAAGGCCATCAGGACCTGAGCTTTCCTGTCACCCCTTCCTCAGACAGGTGGCCTCGCCGAGGCCCCAGAAGCTGTCAGAGCACAAGCTGGGGACACGGCCCACCTCTGGAGAACAGGCAGCGCCAGCGCTCTTTAGGATCCGGAGCAGCCCTGCCACCCTGCCAAGTAGCTTGTACTCTGCCCACGTGGCCAGGACTAAAAGGGAAGCAGGCCAGGCCTCAGGGAAATGACACATGGGTTCCCAGAACACCAGGCGAGGGCGGCAGGAGCACCTGCTGTTCTCTCCCCTCTGGGCTGAAATTGGGAGTGGAGCTGGGGAGGGCGGGCTGCAGGGAGGGGTTCGAGCTGTGCCTTTGCTGCAGGGAGTCCTTGCTCCACATTCCAGATGGGACTCTAAGGGGCAGCCCAGAGGAGGGGCCGGGAAGGGCTGGGCTCTGCCACTGGACCTTCTCCAGGCCCGCAGATGCCGGTGCTTGCACCTGGTGCCGGTGGCATTCTGTTCTGCCTGCAGGGATGCCTTCAGGACAGGGCTGTGGCTGCTCCTCCTTTGTGTCCTGCGTAGTTCCGGATCCAGTGCTGGCCCCACGGAGCCCGTGTGTGAGGCAGGCTGGTGCAGAGGTGCAGGGCGAAA
>NW_007738219.1:10928-12903 GCF_000696425.1 Galeopterus variegatus | reverse complement strand
GGGAGCTGGGAGCTGCCTCCTGGCCTGTGGTCTCCCAGCAACCTGGGGGTCCATGCTCCTTCTGCCTGGCAGGTGGCTGGAGCACGAGCTGTCCCCTGTCCCCTTGGGACTCTTCCCTTGCCCCAGACCAAGTCTCCTTGCTGACCAAGCATCTCGAGCAGCTGGGTTTCTGCTGTGTCTTTTTCTGGCTTTTGTCTATGCAAGGCCATCAGGACCTGAGCTTTCCTGTCACCCCTTCCTCAGACAGGTGGCCTCGCCGAGGCCCCAGAAGCTGTCAGAGCACAAGCTGGGGACACGGCCCACCTCTGGAGAACAGGCAGCGCCAGCGCTCTTTAGGATCCGGAGCAGCCCTGCCACCCTGCCAAGTAGCTTGTACTCTGCCCACGTGGCCAGGACTAAAAGGGAAGCAGGCCAGGCCTCAGGGAAATGACACATGGGTTCCCAGAACACCAGGCGAGGGCGGCGGGAGCACCTGCTGTTCTCTCCCCTCTGGGCTGAAATTGGGCGTGGAGCTGGGGAGGGCGGGCTGCAGGGAGGGGTTCGAGCTGTGCCTTTGCTGCAGGGAGTCCTTGCTCCACATTCCAGATGGGACTCTAAGGGGCAGCCCAGAGGAGGGGCCGGGAAGGGCTGGGCTCTGCCACTGGACCTTCTCCAGGCCCGCAGATGCCGGTGCTTGCACCTGGTGCCGGTGGCATTCTGTTCTGCCTGCAGGGATGCCTTCAGGACAGGGCTGTGGCTGCTCCTCCTTTGTGTCCTGCGTAGTTCCGGATCCAGTGCTGGCCCCGCGGAGCCCGTGGGTGAGGCAGGCTGGTGCAGTGGTCCAGGGCCAAGATTTTGGAGAGAGGCACACGTGGGCTCTTGTCCCACATCCCTTACTCTGTAACCTCAGCTACTGACTTCTCAGTTAAGGTTTCTTCCTCTAAAAAGCAGAGAGGATAAAAATGTCTACCTCATCAGGTTCCTCGTGAGGGTAAAAACCAAGGAAATGTTGAATCCATCTAGTATCTCTTTACAGAATTACTGCATCCTCCTGTGGGATGAAGAAAAATTTAAGCCTTGCAAAGGTCGTATGTTACCTCCAAGGTAAACTGGAGCAGAAGAAGGGTAGAAGGCAAAGACACCAAACAGAGGAATGAGTGCTGCTCGAGGACCTCCCGGGGCCATGCCCTGGCCTGGGTGACTTGCGTGTGCTGTCTCATTTTACATGGCAGGTAATACTTCTGCAAGATCAGGCAGCTAAAAGCCAGACAGCTTGCTGGCATATTGAAGAAACAGAAATGTTCAAGACTGGAATGCCTGCTGTGTCAAGACACCTAATTAGAAAACAGCGTCATGGTGAATTAGTAGTGCAAGTCTCCAGCCAGCTCTGCCAGAGAAGCTAAAATAAATGTGCCACCAGAGGAATGACAAAGCAGAGTGGATTATCATCCTGGTGATCCTGTGCACAGTCAGAGGTCTGATGGGGGATCGGGCAAGTGTTACTTCTTAGTGTCATGCTAAACAGTAGTGCATCCAGACACTTGTCAGAGCACCAAAAGACAATCCCATCGCAATCAGAGATCTTCATGCCAATTGAACTTGTCTAGCTGTAATGAGGAAACATCAAGGTAACTCAAAGCACTAATATAAAACACTGTGACAGTGACTAAGCGACAACAGAATGTTAGATTTATAGAGAGATTCTTTCTTTTAACTCGCTGAGGCGTTTCACAAAGGAGCATTATGGATTGTCATCAACTTCCATTGTGGAGCTCAGAAATCCATTGTAACGGTGGACGTACAGTCAGTGCTGCATCATTCGTTCATTCCATCTCTCACTTACTTTTTCATCCAGTGAAGCACATGCGTTGAGCACCAACCACATCATAAGGCAGGGGTAGGGGGATGCAGTATGACAGAAAATGCTAAATAAGAAATGGTACGTCCTTAAAGGACCACGCCTGTTAGGGAATAATCAGAGGCAAAGACTGGCGTT
>NW_007738219.1:9292-9978 GCF_000696425.1 Galeopterus variegatus | reverse complement strand
GTTAGGCAAATAACTATAGCCCAGGTTTGGGCGAGGGCAGGGTGTCTGTGCTCAGAATTTTGACACTTACTGTGCAGATGATGATGCCATCGAAGCGCTTTGAGTCTGGGAGTTTGTGTTCTAGGAGTGACGGCGTGCAGGGTGGCGGGCAAGGCCGGGAGGCCAGTTAGGAGGCGGGTACAGCTGTCCTTCAGAAGCCCAGCTTCTGCCCTTGCTGCCTCATCCCCCGTTAGCTCCCTCCACCCATGGCATCCAGGCTTTCCCTCCACCTCTTAATGACACTATTTTTTGCTATGTCACTAATGAACTGCTCCTGACCAGAGTCCAGAGAAAACTTTCTCAGTTTTAGGTTATAGGCCTCTCTACTGCGCTTTCCTGGTTAGACACTGACTCTGGCTGGAAACGTTTCTCTGAAACACAACCTCTCGCTGGATCATTTCCTGCTGCTCCGTCTGCTGCTGCTCTGATTCAGGCTTTTCATGGACCTGCCCATCAGTGAGGACCTGTGTGCTGAAGACTCGTCCTTACCCCCTTCCTAATCTGAAACACTCTCTGGGAAACGTTTTGCTTCTCTCCAACTTCTAAAGCTAACATCCCTCCTCCACAGAAAATCTGTTAATAAACAGAATCCAAACATGGGGGACTCTCTGGGTGCAATGTTATTTCTAAAATTGGTGTCAGTATTA
>NW_007738219.1:6032-7348 GCF_000696425.1 Galeopterus variegatus | reverse complement strand
AGCCAAAATCACTGTTGGCATACGCTCCTAAGAATGTAATTCGTCTGTTTCCAGCTCTAGACAGCTCATTCCAATTCTTAGAGGTTCATTTCACAAGCCATTTTCACTGGAGGGTTCAGAGGAACCTATGCTGTTTACAATGAGATGTGCTAGAGCTGTGTTGTTAGAATCTTTGGGTAGATGAGGTGAATGTTTGCTAACTATTACTCTGAATTTTTCTTCATTGTGCTCCCTGGCGAAAAACTCGAGAAGTGTGTGTGTGGTTACTTTGGGGAAAAGTCTCACAACTATTTTCTAAAGAGACTCTTGCCCCTTCCCACATGCTCGGCCTCCCTCCATCCTCCTTTTTCTTTCTTTCTTTATCAAATCTTTTTTTTTTTTAACCCTCACTATGTACCAGGCACTGTGCTGGGCACAAGGATACGATGGTGAATTAAATTGGCACGGTCCTTCCCCTCGTTACTCTTACATCATATTGGACCAAGAGTCTTGGGTCTGCCTCCCTATGTTGTATGAGGAGCTTTATTTCCCACTGGGTTGGTATGAAACCATGTGGGCCTGGCTCTCAGCAACATGGAACCCACGTCTAACCTCATTCTATGCTACTCTGCTGTCCCAAAGGATATTTCAGATCTATCCCTGTTACCCTTTCTCCCATTAAGGTCCAGGTACTATTACTGGTTTCCAAACTTTCTTTTAAACGGAGGGATATTTTCTTCAAAAGAAAATTGACTTGGAAACCAAATATGTCAAATAGGCTATTTTGAATCTATTCTATTTCTGTTTAAAATAGAGTGGAATGCTAACTGCCTTCCTGGCTCTTCTACTCTCTCCAGAGCCCTGAGAACTCTGCTAAGCCCACTTTGAACCCCCCCGTCCAGTGGAGGCCTGATCTACCTTGTGAAGCTGCCCTGCAGTTGGCCTCAGGGGCCCACCCTCCAGGCTGGACGATAAGCCAGGGCTGGGCTGAGAGTCAATTTGGGCCTCAAGCTTACCAGCTCTGTTCATTGCTGTTTTTTGCATATTTCAGAATGGGCTGCCTACCTGTCTCAGAACTGATGGGCGAAATCGCACATCCTCCTGTCCATCTGCTGCTCTGCAGCACGTCCCAGGCTACTGCAAAGTGATAGAAACTGGCGCTCAGCTTTGAAGTGAGAGGCAAGCAGGGTGCTGTTGTTGAAGCATGCTTTCCAATTCTCATAACTCTGAATTTCTTTGTCTCTGAAGGACTTGGGCAGGGAGTCCCTCACCTCACTTCGTGTAACTGGCGGGTTCTTCTCCATAGTCAAGAAAAAAAGAAAACACAAGATACGCAG
>NW_007738219.1:3956-4739 GCF_000696425.1 Galeopterus variegatus | reverse complement strand
TATAAAGAAAACGAAATTTATTGCTTACAGTTTCTGAGGCTGGGAAGTCCAAAGTCCATCTCTGGTGGTGACAGTGACCCAGGAGTCTCACATTGCAAGATGGTTGAAGCAGAGAGAGCAGAGAGAGCAGGGAGAGACACACTCTCCTCTTCTTTTAAAGCCCTCAGAACCACGCCCCTGAATGCCATTTTTAATCCACTCACTGCTGCATGGTCCTACAATCCAATCATCTCTTTAAGGCTTCATCTTTCAACTACCATAATAGGATTTCCCATCCTCTTAACAGTCACACTGGGGGCTAAGTCTCTAATACATAAATTTGGGGGACACAATTCAAGCTTCAGTGAGTTTTGGGGACATAATTCAGTCCACTACAGTATATATACCACGTTTTTTTATCCATTCATTTATTGATGGACACTTAGGTTGATTCTATGGCAGTACGCTTCGGCTACTGTGAATAATGCTGCAGTGAACATGGGAGTGCAGATATCTTCAACATATTGATTTCAAATCCTTTGCATATATATCCAGAAGTGGAATTGCTGGACCATATGGTAATTCTATTTTTAGTTTTGGGGGGAACCTACAAACTGTTTGCCACCATGGCTATACTAATTTACATTCCCACCAACAGCATGCAAGGGTTCCCTTTCTCCCCATCCAACACTTATCTTTTTGCTAATAACCATTCTGACAGGTATGTAGTGATATCTCATTGTGATTTTAATTTCCCTGATGGTTAGTGATGTTGAGCATTTTTTCATGTATCTGTTTATGGGA
>NW_007738219.1:1455-2413 GCF_000696425.1 Galeopterus variegatus | reverse complement strand
TTTTAGGACTATATATTAATTAGATACAACTTCAATAAGAGGAAAACAAGGAAATGGTGAGATTTGGGATAGTGTTTACCTTGGGTGCAGAAGAGTGGTGAATGGGCTAGGGGAAGATTCATAGCTAGATGTAAACTTTTGTACGAGTCCTAGCTTTATATTAAGTGGTGCATTTATGTGTACTTATTACATTATCATAAACAAACAAACAAACAAATTAACAAATAATGGCTATGCATGGCCCAAGGAGGAGAGTGTTTTTTGAACTAAGGATTATGATTAATTCAACTCCGAGTGTGTTTGAGGTCCAATAACAAAAAGCAAAAATTTTACATTCATGGTGAACAATGTAGAATCCTGGCCAAGTATGTGAAGAAAAACTCATCCCTAATTGTATCTTCCCAGGGATAATCACTGTTAACATTTTGGTACGTTTCCTTCCACCTATTTTTGTCTAATTCATATTTTTGAACAAACGTATAATCATAATGTTTAAACAATAGTCTTCTTCTTCATACTTAACATTATATTATTCTTCCTCCTATGTGATAAAATAATCTTTGAAAATATGTTTCTAATAGCTGAGTAGTATTGCCTTACATGTATGCAATATAATTTATTCCTTTATATGCATTTATTTTTGTTGTCCCAAATGTTGCTATTATGAATAAGGCTGCAATAAGCATTTTGCATATAAATATGGATACATCTCTGATGATTTCCTTAAGATAAATTTTCAAGGGTGGAATCAAGATGTGAAAAAATTTCAAGTTATTTTCACATATTGATGAATTGAAGGGCACCGTTTTACATGAGAAATAAATTGAATAAGATATTGCACATAAAAGTGTTTCATGATAGATATTTAATCAATATCAGTTCAATATGAATCTGCAAATAATTACAAGGTTACTTGGAATATCTTGGAGGAGGATAAAGGACTATCTTCCTCATCGGC
>NW_007738219.1:0-421 GCF_000696425.1 Galeopterus variegatus | reverse complement strand
AAAGTTTATCCCAGAAATACAAGATTGGGTGATAGGGATTGAATTGTGTCCCCCACGTTTTAAGTCATTGAAGCTTAATTCCCACTGTAACTGTTGAGGGTGGAAAATCCTATTATGGTAATTGAAAGGTGGGGACTTGAAGAGGTGATTATATTCTGAAGACCATGCTCTCGTGAATGGATTAATAATGGTGGTTATATGTACGGTTCTGAGGGCTTTAAAAGGAGAGCACATGAGAGTCTCCCTCTTTCTGCTTCCACCATCTTGCAATGTGGCACCCTGCATGGCTAAAGTCACCAGCAAAGAAAGCTCTCACCAGATGTATTCCCTGGTCTTTGGACTTCCCAGCCTCTGAAATTCTAAGCAATAAATTTTGTTTTCTTATAAATTACCCAGTTCTAGATATTTTGTTATAAGCAAC
>NW_007738218.1:51528-52150 GCF_000696425.1 Galeopterus variegatus | reverse complement strand
TTTATTAGCATATTCATTATTACAAATCTTAATTATTCTTTATGCCCCTTACCTAACCAGTCACTCCACAACCCCCCTCCATCTCTTCCCTCCCTCTCTATTATCTTTAGGTTTGTTCTCTCTTTCTGAAAGTTTAAGGTACTGTTGTTCTTTGTTTCTTTCTCTCTATCTATCTTTCTTTTCTTCTTTCTTAAAACCCAGTTATGAGTGAGGACATGTGGTATTTCTGTCTGGCTTATTTCACTTGACATAATTTTCTCCAGACTCATCCATGTTGCTGCAGTGGCAGAATTTCATTCTTTTTAGAGCTGAGTAGTGTTTTGTTGTGTATATATACCACATTTTCCACATCCAGTCATCCATCGATGGACACTTAGGTTGGTTCCATGTCTTGGCTATTGTAAATAGAGCTGCGATGAACATGAGAGTGCAGGTGTCCATTCAACGTGATGATTTCCATTCCTTTGTTCCATTCCTTTGGGTATATACCCAGTAGTGGGATTGCTGGATCATATGGTAGTTCTATCTGTAGTTGTTTGAGAAACCTCCATACTATTTTTTATAATGGCAGTACTAATTTATAGTCCCACCGACAGTAGAAGAGTAACCTTTTGCCTGCATC
>NW_007738218.1:29459-46340 GCF_000696425.1 Galeopterus variegatus | reverse complement strand
GGCCGCTGAGTTGGACTCGTGTTAAGGAGCAGTCACCCCCAGTAGTTCAAAATTTGCAGTTTTTATATTGCTGGTCACTAAAGCCAAAGGTAAAGATTTATTTTGTCTTGTGGTTTCTAATTGACTTGTGTCTATGCTCAGGGAGAGAATGGGGTCATAAAATCAACCCAACTGCTTATCAAAAGAATCATACCTTCTAGAACAGGATCTTTGGTGTTAGGGTACAAACAATAACTTACTAACCTGTTTCATTCCAATGGAGGAAATCACTAATGTTTTATTAGCATATTCATTATTACAAATCTTAATTATTCTTTATGCCCCTTACCTAACCAGTNCATTTCTCTGATAATATAGTGATGTTGAGCATTTTTTCATGTGTCTGTTGGCCCTTTGTATGTCTTCCTTTGAAAATGACTGTTATCTCTTTTGCCCATTTTTAAATTGGATTTGTTTTTTATTACATTATTTGTAGTTGCTTGAGTTCCTTATATATTCTGGATATTAAGCCATTGTCAGATGTATAATTTGAAAATATTTTCTCCCACTCTGTAGGTTGTTAATTGTTTACTTTGCTGTACAGAAGTTTTGGAGTTTGATATAATCCCATTTGTTTAATATTCCTTTTGTTGTCTGTGCTTTGGGTGTCATGTTCATAAAGTCTTTGCCCAGTACTACTTCCTGAAGTGTTTCCCCTGCATTTTCTTTTAGGAGTTTTATAGTTTCAGGTCTTATATTGAAGGTTTTAATCCATTTTGAGTTGATTTTGGTATATGGTGAGAGGTACAGGTCTAGTTTCATTCTTCTAGGTATGTATGTCTACTTTTCCCAGCACCATATATTGAGGAGGCATTCTTTTCCCCATTGTGTGTCCTTGTCTTTGTCAAAGAGCAATTGGCTGTAGGTGTGTGGGTTGATTTCTGGGTTCTCTATTCTGTTCCATTTGTCTGGGTGTCTGTTTTTATGCCAGTACCATGCTACTTTTGTTACTATAGCTTTGTAGTATAGTTTGAAGTCTGATAGTGTTATGCCTCCAGCTTTATTATTTTTTTGGTCAAGATTGTTTGGGCTATTAGGGGTCTTTTGTTGTTGCATATGAATGTTAGGATTGTTTTTTCTATTTCTGGATGAATGTCATTGTTATTTTGATGGGGATTGCATTGACTCTATAGATCTCTTTGGGTAGTGTGGACATTTTCACAGTGTTAATTCTTCCAATCCAGGAGGAAGGAATATCTTTCCATCTTTTTATGTCCTCTTTAATTTCTTTCAACAGTGATTTGTAGTTCTCATTGTGGAGATCTTTCACATCCATGGTTAAGTTGATTCCTAGGTATGTTATTTTATTTTGTGATTATTGTAAATGGGCTTGCTTTCTTGATTTCTTTTTCTGCTAGTTTGTTGTTTCAGTATAAAAATGCTACTGATTTTTGTATGTTGATTTTTGTATCCTCCAACATTACTGAAATCATCTGTCAACTCTGAGAGCTTTTTGTAGAGATTTGGGGCTGTTCTATATAAAGGATCATGTCATTTGCAAACAGGGACAGTTCAACTTCATTTTTTCCAATCTGGATGTCCTTTATTTCTTTGTCGTGCCTGGTTGCTCTGGCTAGTACTTCCAGTACTATGTTGATTAGAAATGGTGAGAGTGGGCATCCTTGTCTCATTCCCATTCTCAGGGGAAAAGCTTTGAACTTTTCCCCATTCAGGATGATATTGGTAGAGGGTTTGTCATATATAGTTTTTGTTATGTTGAGATACTTTCTATACCTAATTTAGTGAGAGTCTTTATCATGAAGGGATGTTGAATTTTCTCAAATACTTTTTCTGCATCCATTGAGATAATCATATGGTTTCTTTCTTTGATTTTGCTGATGTGATGCATCACATTTATTGATTTCTCTATGTTGAACCATCTTTGCATCCCTGGAATAAATCTCACTTGATCATGGTATATAATTTTTTTGATGTGTTGCTGTATTCTGTTTGCTAATATTTTGCTGAGGATTTTTACATCTGTGTTCATCGAGGATATTGGTGTGTAGTTTTCTTCTTTTGTTGAATCTTTGTCTAGCTTTGGTATCAGGGTGATCGTGGCCTCATAGAATGAGTCTGGGAGAATGGCCTGTGTTTCAACTTTTTAGAATAGTTTGAAGAGAATTGGTATTAAATCCTCTTTAAATGTTTAGTAGAATTCATCAGTAAAGCCATCTGGTCCTGGGCTTTTCTTTGTTGAAGACTGCTGATTACTGCTTCTATCTCTTTGCTTCTTATTGGTCTGCTCAGGTTTTCTATTTCTTCTTCTTGGTTTAGTCTTGGTAGATTGTATGCATCCGAGAAGTAAATAAAATAGACAAACCATTAGCCAGACTAACTAAAAAAAGAAGGGAGTAGACCCAAATAAGAAAAATGAGACATGAAAAAGAAGACACAGCAACCAGTACCATTTAAATACAAAGAATAATTAGAGACTATTATGAATAATTATATGCCAACAAATTTGAAAACCTGGAGGAAATGGAAAAATTTCTGGACACATATAAAATCTTTTTAAAGGAAAAACCTTCATAATATTAACAGTCATCTACTAATTCATTTTTGATAGAATTAACACATAATGAATTAATTTAGTCCAAAGGAAACAGTGACGGAGATCGTTTGCTGATTCATGTTTTTCTCCTGTTTTAGGCTAATGCAAATTATTTTTCACTTCTTGGTTACTTGCAATGATTTGAGATTAACTACACATAGATTAAGAAGTTTAATCTTTAAGTTTTAACTATTTCCTAGTTTTTCTTTGTCCGTGCTTGGTTATTTAAGGTTAAAGTTATTTTTAAAACATTCACCCCTGCAGAAAAGACATCTGAGAATCAAACCATGCAAATTAATCTCCCACTTTTGCACATGCAAAAAATGTCTCAAGAAGCAGAAATGAATAAGGATTGTGATAGAGAGGTTATACCTGTATATTCAGGACTTCCTTTCATGCAAAAATATGAGGAGATGTGGATTCAATAAGGCAAATTTTGAGTGAAAAAATAACTTAAAACTCATTACCAGTGAGTTAAAGCAGAGGTTTGGTGAAATTTGTGAAAAATACATAATTACTGCTTGTCCTTAGGAAGAGCCACTACATGATAACTCTAAAGGTGGATCAGATTTAAAGGAAATACTCTCTAATTTGACAAATAATATAGTTGATTGTGAGGGAAAAGATGTCCTTGGCATCTCTGTAGTGTTCCAGTCATTTCCTGAACAAAAAGAAGAAACCAGTCTCAAAAATACCTTTCCATCTCATTCATACTCTAGATCCCCAGAACACACTTGCCAGTCATCTTCTAAGCTTTATTTAAGTGAAAATAAATTATACTGTGAAAATGATAACAAACCAGACACTGAACATGTTTTTAACACAAATGAGGAGAATTTTTATAATGATACAGAAAATTAAAAAGGAAGGAACCCAGAAGTAGTGAAGTAGTTATTACAGTTGAAGTGAAAGAAGACCGAGAGTTTGATAAACAAATGACAAAAAATATGATCCAAAATGCCACTAATGGGAAATTATACATCGAACTTATGCCTCACTCTAGTGATCCAAAAAGACTTTATGATGAGCGGCTTGCCTGCTCCAAAGAAATGAAGCCTGTGATTTATGTAAAAAGTCACAGGACTTCTGCTATTACAGACAGAAGAAAACAAAATCAACACAGGACTTGTTCCAGAAGCCACGATATGATAATTGCTAATAACTATAAAAGCACGGAACCTGAATTGAAAAATGTGAATTCTTCACCACC
This sequence comes from Galeopterus variegatus, assembly GCF_000696425.1. NCBI lineage: Eukaryota > Metazoa > Chordata > Mammalia > Dermoptera > Cynocephalidae > Galeopterus > Galeopterus variegatus. The sequence goes on along the minus strand of NW_007738218.1, from coordinate 42,537 downwards.
ACATAGTGAGAGAACATCAGTAGTATATGTAAATGAAGAATTACAGCATCCAAAGAGCCTTTTTGATGTGTGGCTTACGCACTGGAAAAAAGTGAAGTCTGTGTTTCAAATAAAAAGACATAGTCCTTCTGCTGATACAGACCCTTACAAGAAAGAAAAAGAGACACAGGACATGTTCCAGAAGCCACTGCATGATAATTTCAAAAGCATGAAACCTGAATTAGAAAATGTGAATTCTTCTCCACCACATAGTGACAGAAGATCAAAATTATGTCTAAGTGAAGAATTGCAGCAAGATATGCAAAAGTTTAAGAGTGAGACAGGCAGGTCCCAAGTCGAGTTCCTGGCTTTGGATAAAGATCAAGTTCAAGAAGAGGTAGAGGTTGACTTGCTGTTACTCTTTGTTTTTTCTCTTTGTCACTTATCTGATTTATTCTGATTTTCTACTTATGAAAAACTCATGTGTATAACAGGGCTATCTAAATAAGTAATTGTGTCTAGAAATAGATTATTTCTGCTCTCTCAACAATAGGAGTTCAAAAAAATTCTCATAATCTTTGTTCCTTAATCAGCCTAAGTCTATCAGTCTTCCAAGTGACATATGAACTGGGAAGCTAATTTAGCCATGTACCATGTGACTTTCTGAACGTGGATAAGCATAAAAAAGATTGCTAAAAAATGTTATATGTTCTTGCCCCCCGCCCATTGGCTTAAGAATAAGTTGTATTTATTTAAACAATAAAATGGAGTATAGTGGGAAGGAAGCAAAGACTAAGAATGGATATATAAATGTATCTAACCTTGCAAGTTGCAATAAATATACCCAGCCAAGCTAATCTCTTTATTGTTCTTTCATGTGTGCAAGTCATCTCTACATCTGGCTGTTTGATGTGAAATCCAGATGGTAAAGAAAGAGTAAGACATATTTTGTGTCTTTGTCTTCTTGTTTCTCTTTTCCTACGAGACAAACAGGAGGTGAAAACTTTAGATAGCTAAGAGTGGATAGGAATAAAAGCAGGAAATTAAGAAGGGCCCTTTCTGAAATTTTGGAAAATTCTGTTTCTTTCATTCAAACAGAAATGAAGCAGAATTTACAAAAAATTCTATTGACCTATAATGATAAAATTAAAGCAAGCACAAAAATATTTTATTGACTAAAATCACGACAATTAAATTGAGTCAAGCGATAAAATTAAAACAAAACGTTCTTTTTATTGAATAAAGTAATAGCAATTATCCTTAGTAAGAAACTTTCATTAAAGGTTGATGAAGAAAAGGAGAAACCCATTAGTAATGAAATGGAAATATTAGAAAACCTATATGATGGTGCTGCTGGTGATGATGACGATGATGATGATGACGGGTTAATTCAACAAAGAAAGAATGGAAGAACCGATAACCAGCAATTTCATACTGAGGAGGATGAAGAGTACAATAGGTAAGGCCATAGCAATTTTTAAGGGTAGATGATTATTACTGTTTTACAAAACAAATTCTAATTTGGGCTAATATTCATCATTAACAAATTTTAAAACTTTACTAGAAATATTCAGCTTTGCCTGGTAATGAGAAAAATGCAAATTAAGAAGCACTGAGTTACCATTTTTTCCATTCATAGGTATACATATTTTAGTTAGAAAACAATAGCCAGCAAATGTGAGGAAAAAGACATTTTCACACAGTGTTGGTGAATGAAATCGGTAAATCCTTTTTGAAAGATAATTTAGTAGCATATATCAAAATTTCAAATACAGCATGTCATCCCTTGGATCTAAAAGCTTCACTTCTGGGCCTGTATCCTACAGGAAAGCATGACTTGTGTAAACACATGCACACACACACACAGAGGTTAAGGACACTTATTATATATTATACATAACATGTAACTATATGTAAAGGCTATGTAATATATATATATGTATATACATGTGTATGTTAAAGCTATTTATTATAGCATTGCCATATCAAAAAGTTAGAGATAGTCCAAATACCCATCAATAAGGAAATAGTTAAATTGTCATACCCATAAAACAATGTAGTATGCAACCGTTTAAAATAAATGAGGTTAGATCTATAGTATAGGCTATTTCACAATTAAAGTATATTTAAAGCATTTAGTTTGATGATGCACCTTAAGCAAATTTTGTTAGAATACTTGTAGTATCTGCTGAGTTGTAAAAGGAAGTTACATGCTTCACTGTCCCTCTACCTTTTACCAACAAAATTGCTAGTTGTTGGATTTTTGCTTTTTGTTGCCAGTGCACAGGTGCTCAAGTATTGGACACTCCAGTTAATCTGAATATTGCTGATGGATTGCACATGCGGTCTGTACTCCATATACACATTTCAGTATGTGGGGTAAAACCTATTAAAACATATCAAAAGATATTTGATCTAGTAAACCAGGGTTTGGCAAACTTTTTCTGTCAAGAGGCAGAGTAAACATTTTCGGCTTTGTGGACCATAAGGTCTTTGTTCTTGTAGCCCAAAATATTTCATAGACAATAAATAAATGGGCACAGATGTGTTCCAATAAAACTTTTTTTTATAATAACAGGCAGTGGGCTGACTTCGGTCTATAGGCAGTAATTACATTTCACTATGTACCACACTTTATTTTTGAATAAAATGACTTCATAGTATACAATTTACAAAAATTCAGTTTATAAAATATTTTTGTTTATTTTCTGCATTTCTCCCCTTTTATTTCTGTTATAGAATTCAACATTTTTATATGAATAGATTACTTTGTGTATTTGACTAGTATAAAATATCCTAGAGTGAGATGATCTTTATTAAGAAATACTGCCCTTGATAATTTAATTCTTTCTGTGATCTTTGTTTATAAGCATGAGCAAAATGATAATCAGCTTATATAATATACAACTAGGAAATTTTCAAGGGGTCTTTTAGTTCTATAGTTTTATGTATTGATTATTTAATACCTTGGCTTTTTTTTTTCAGTGCCACATGCATGCAATTAAAAACAACTTTAGGGCCGGCCCGGTGGCGCACTGCTACAGTGCGCCGCTTGGGAAGCATGGCGGCGCTCCTGCCAAGGGTTTGGATCCCACATACAGACCGGCCGCTCACTGGCTGAGCGAGGTGTGGGAGCAACACCGAGGGTTGCGATCCCGTAGCCAGTCCCGGTCCAGTATGGGCGCGACACTGAGGGTTGCGATCCGTTGCCGGTCATGACAAAAAAAGGAAAAAAAAAAAAAACAACTTTAAAGTGTTACAAATATATCACATAATTATATTGTAAGGAAGGAAAAATCAGCCAAATAGGGAGAAAATTACATCATCTGTGATCATGTCACGTTGCTATGATGTCCTTGAAAGAAATATCTCTACTCACTGTCTCAGATTTCCTTTTACTCTTGAACTCACTCCAGTAATTTTCACTCATACCACTCTTCTAAAATTGTTTTTCTCAAGGTTACCACTGATTTTCAGTTTAATAAATCTAGACATAATTTCTTAGACCACATTTTGCTTCACCTGTCAGCAATATTTGACCCAATGGAAAACTCTCCTCCAAAACACTTTCTTCACTTGGCTTTCAGGTTATCACTCGTTCACCTGGTTTCCCCCTACCTTTCCAGTCCATCCATCCTAGTCCATTTTGCTTATGTCCCCTCATCTGCCACCTTTTACACATTGCAGTTTCCCCGGGCTCATTCTTTGATCTTCTTTCTCATGACTTTTATTACCTTGTATGTGCTATTGATTTCCAAATTTATAATTCTAGCCCAGATCTTTCTTCTTAATTCCAGACCTATGTATCAAACTGCCTACTTGACATCTCTCTTTGTTTAGCTATTGGGTGACACAAACTTAACACATCCAGAACTGAGCTACTGACATTCACCTTCATACGTGCTCCTCATGTGTCTTTCCTACTTGAGTTAATGGTAGCTCTTCCAGTTGCTCTGACACAAACCTTGGTGTCATCCTTGACTCATCCCTCCTTCCTCCACATCACCTACATCTGTCAGCAAATCTTGTCAGATCTACCTCGGAAAGATCCACCCAGAAGGCAGTCACCACTTCCATGTGCAAGCCGCCATCATCTGCCATTTAGATGGGTGTAACAGACTGCTGATTGGTCTTCTTGTTTCTTTTTTAATCCTCTTTCCATCAATTCTTTACATAGTGGACCTATGAAAACATAAGGCAGATGCTGTCATTTCTCTGCTCAAACCTTTCTTATTGCCTCCCATTTCACTCAGAGTACGTGCCAAAGTCTTCCTAATACCTACAAGGCAGTACGTGATCTGACCCCTATTGTCTCTGGCTGAAGCTTCTCTTTTGCTATCCCTTTCACTCTGCTCCGGCCACACTGACCTTCCCACTTTAGTTCTCTAAACACCCCAGGCGTACCTCGGTACGTGGCAGTTCACTCTACCTGGAATGCTTTTCCCTCAGAGGTCCTTCTGGTTGCTTCTTCCATTCCTTCAGTTCTTTACTTAAAAGCCACTTTCTCAGCAAGGCCATTGCTGGCCTCTCTCGGATTTCCGCCACACCTCCTCTACAAGGCATAAAAACGTTCTTTCCCTGCTTCCATCTTTCTCCTCTAACATACTGTGTATTTTATTTATCTATCTTGTTTATCGTTATTGTGCGTTTGCTTCCCTCTCATGCATAGGATTTTTGACTGTTTACTCCCGTATCCTCAGTACCTAGAAAAGAGCCTCGCACACAAGTAGCTCAGTACGTGTTTATTAAACGAGTGAATGGAGCTTACTCTGGGTGTGTTGTTTTGAACATTATACTAAGTCTTACTTTAAAAAGAAGTTTGACGTGGGTCTGTTCTGACTGTTCTGTACCTGGCAATTATAGGCATTTTGGGGGATTCTTTTGGTTCTTTCTAAGAAGCTATATTCTCTCTCTTCATTTAGGGTGAAAAAGCCAATATCGGGGTTACTCACTGTTTTTTCTTTTAGTGGTATTTATGATAGTTTTAGTTATGGTGAAATGGATCAAAGGAATTGCAAACTTTATTTGTGTTTTATTTTAAAAAGTAAAATATAAGGGTGGTAAATTATTGAACTTAAAACGTTCTTGCCAAAAGATTATGAGCCTTCAATATCTAAAAGAAAAAGAATCGGAATTTACAGCTTTTTATAGTAAGAGACAGCTATGCTGGTCAGGCACAGTCTCTTTGGACAGAACAGCCTGCTGATCTTGTATGGGGTTTTGGGGAGAGTGGAGTTTAAAGATGGGCAGACTTTCAGAGGCATAAGTGGGTTGACATCAGCTGTAGCAACACGCTTATTGGAGTGAGTGACAGTGCTGTTTTATTGGTTGGCACTGCAAAGCATGTTTCTTGGAGTGAGTTTGTCTCTGATTGGCTGTCTTTCAGAAGCAAGAAGCTGACATTGATTGGTAGGTGAATGAGGCTGGTGATGCTTGATTGACTGAATAGATTTAAAACTGGTTCTAGGTGGCTACTTGTTACCACGGCTACACGGCAGTCCTTTCCTAAGTTTGAGGCAACTTTAACCAGATGTTTTCTGTTTAAAGTTGCCTTCCATCAACTATGTTCAAAATGAAAAATATTTTATATTGTAGAATTGTGGATGTGATTTTGAAGCTTGGGTCAAGAGGAGTTGTTCAATAATTGCTTTCAGGAAGATGTCCCTTCTTTTTAGGTGCTTATTCTCAACCAGAAGAGTTATATACATAACTTTGTTTTTGTAAATAATTGTTGGTTTTGTTTTTGCTTTTGGTATCTTAAGGGGCTCATACTGAAATCCTAACGTAATAATCTTCAGTGGTAAATTTCAGTCTCTTTGTAAATTTTTGTAGGTATATGATAGTGATGTTTTACGTAAAAGTTAATTACATTTTTCTGTTGGTAAATCCAGCTTTTTATATTAGGATTAGATAGTAGGCTAAAATTGTACAAAATTTAAAATTGTTACCAAATCATTTTATTTTCAAACCAAATCATCACTAATCAGAATAGTGCTATTTTTGAGCTATATGTAATGACAGATGGGTATTTTTTTTTTTTTGTCTTTTGTCTTTTTCCGTGTCCGGCAATGGATCGCAACCCTCGGTGTTGCCCCCGTACTGGACCGGGGACCGGCAATGGGATTGCAACCCTCGGGGTTACTCCCACGCCTCGCTCAGCCAGTGAGCGGGAACCGGTCCGTATGTGGGATCCGAACCCTCGGGCGGGAGCGCCGCCACGCTTCCCAAGCGGCGCACTATCCAGTGCGCCACCGGGCCGGCCCCGACAGATGGGTATTTTGAAAGTAAGGGTTTTTTCTTCCCAAAAGACTTCCGTGATTTCTTCATTCATGTGGTATGTGCCTCCTGCTATTTTTAAAAGTTTGCTAAATTAAAGATTATTATATTTAGAAACGAAATAAAAAATGTAGCACAATTCTAATTATTGCTCTTGTGTCTTAGAGTCATTGCTTGCAGGCAGTGAGCTCGTGTCTTTTAGTGCAGCATTCAAGTTTAGTGTCGTATTTATTTCTTAATACTTGCTTCCATGTATTTTATATTTTTCCTTTCAAGTTCCTAGGAAAAACCTACACTCAATGTGCCTAGTCTCTGTGCACACATTCTGTTATCTAAATAGAATGGTTTTTTCCTACTTTTTTGCCTGGTAAATGCCTCTTTATATTCTGCCTCTTCTGGAAAGCCTTTCTTGTGCCCAGATGTAAGTTTTCATATATCAACTCATATATCACATTGTATTATAATTGTATATTTACTTGCTTTTTGAAGCAGGGACTATACATTTTCTCATAAGTAGTTGGTATTTCATAACTGTTTTTTGAATTAATAATTGAATTAAGATGGCAAAGAGTTGGAATTTTACAAAAATAGTGTTTTTCATTCTTAGTCACTGGAATTATTAGAAAACATTGGATTTTTAATGGCTTTTTAAAGGAGCAGTGCTGCCTTGAGTATGAATGAAGTAAAGAAAAATGAAAATAAAAAATGGACCTCAAAAGAATCTGTGATTGCACCAGTGTTGGAGAAGGCTGATTCACTAACAGCTGGTGCACAGCAAGTAAATGGTGACAGCAGGTTAGGTAAAATAGATCAGGATGAAAGAAGGTAAAATCTATTAATTCTTTGTTTCTCTGTAAAGGAATGTTAACAAGTGATTACTTTTTCTGAGAATAAAACAGAATAGTGTAATCTGCAGGCCAAAGCAAAAGAATACTCAGCTCTATCAATACTGCTGAAATGTTGATTAAGATGAGGACAAATGACTTTAAGAAGGAGCAGTTTCAATAAATGGTCGTCAGGGACACTTGACTGTATTGGATAAGTGTAGACAGTTCCCTCGAGAATGTTTACTGCGAAAGGCAATAAATAAATGAGCGAGAACTGAAGAAGAATGTGGGATTCAAGGGAGTTTTCTTTAATTTAAAAATAGAAGCTCTTAGAGTATGTTTGTATGTCCTTGAAAATGATCTAGTAGAGAAAGACATGTTTATGAAATTCAATTTTGTTTTCATTTCTAAGTATTAGAAAAGTTGAAATGTTTTCAAAAGATTTATAGTAATCTACTATGTCCTTAGAACTTCTATTCATATATAGTTTTATATAGAAGAAGTTGTTCATTCAGAACTCATTCAGAAATGGGATATTCTAATGCAATTGAATGTGCACGTCGTGACCTGAAAGTTAAACTATCATCATACATTTTTAAAAATTGTGAAATAAAAAACCTTTCATCATACCAAGTATAATTTAATCATTTCTTGGTAATCATGTATTCCTACAGTGCCTTTGACAGGATCATCCTGATTAGCAATGATTTTGGAAGGTACTCTAAATTATCAGGTGTATTACCTTAGTCATTATTTAGATTATTTAGGGAGAAACAGGAAGATTTTATTTATGTACAATAGAAAGGTAAACTATAGACAATTACAGATTATTACTTTTAGATTATAAAGTTCTAAAGTATAAACTCATGTTTCTCTGTACCGACAGTGTTATTGACTTGTATTGTGTGCTCAAGAAGTTTTTGTTGAATGCATGAATAAACACTTGAATAGATGAATTACTTGAGTAGTATATTCCAATAGGTTTTAGTGCCAGTAAAAGCTTGTTTTCATTGGAAATGACAATAATACAAAACCTGGTATATCTTCTTATATCAAATCATGCATATAACATTATGTTTTTCCTTTTGCTTTGACTGTCAAAAAGCTTAATCTAAATTAAATCTTTGTTATTATATTATTAGTAGTATATTTTCTTTGTCTTTTAATGTTATTCTTTCTATTTTTAGTTCAATTTTCAATACCCCTTGTAGAAAATAATTGTATTTTATATTACCTGTTAAATTTATAAATGGGCGAAGTAAATTACAAATGCAGAGATTTTGTATAAAAACCAATAGTTTTAGGTAATTTTGTATTTTACATATTTAATATTTGCTTGAAAGAAATTGTTTGTTTTTTAGGCCTCCAAAGAAAACGTGTAAGGAAAAGAACAAGGTATTGTGAAGAAGAAATGATTAAAAATATTATTTACTTGAAAAAATACATTCTAAAAGGGAAAGTGAGAAAGCAATCTTTAATGGTAAAAACATTATTTTGAAAATGTGATCAAGAAACCGTAGCCATTGGTAAAGGTATTCTTTTGAGAAAAATCAGTTCTTTTAAGAAGTACTTGTTTTGCTCCTATAAAAAACTGCATAATTACCACTTTTGTACATTTAGTATAGGCTATAAGTATTTTGAGGACATTTTGAAGTAGAGTCATTTATTTTATAGGTCAAAAACCAAACAAATTCTGTGGATGACCTCGATGACTTAACTTCTTCATCTGAAACAGACTCAGGGCTGTGTGAGTTGCCTGACTCTAATTCCATGAAGTTGCTTATTGAACAACTTAAAAATGATTGTAAAGGTAGGACCATTGCATAAACATAAGGCCTTGTAATGTGTGCTGTCGTAATCTGTACACACAGTGCAGTGATCTATTATAGTACCGTTTGTCTCAGAAGTACGCTTTATGTTAATACAGAATGAGATCTATTGTATATCACACACTCCAGCCAAGAGCTGTGATCATTCCCACTGTACTTTTCTCCATGTGAATGACACTCACAGTCTTTTTTGTGGACTCTACTTCTCTGTGCCTTTACCCAAAGCCATATGTTCCACCTGCAATACCACAATAACCTTAGAACTGTTTAACTACCCCACCTCCCAAAACCAGGGTCTCCTCTGCAGCCATAATTATATATTTTAAAATATTTAGATTTCATTATATTACCCCATTTCTTAAAATAGAGGTGTCACTTCTCATTGCTCTAAGGTTAAAGATCTCCATCCTCTAGCTTTATCTTGCATCATTTTATACCCTTCTTTTTCTCTGTGTCCCTGCCAGTGTCTTAGATGTTTGTTCTTATCTTTTATTAAAGTTTTTAGACCGTTTTGATTAAATGTGATTATCAGTATATTTAGGTTTGTCTGTCATCATTCTGTTTGATTTCTATTAATTCCTGCTATTTTTCCTTCCCCTTTTCTTCTTTTTCAGCCTTCTTTTACATTAGTCAAGTAATGTTTATGATTTAGTATCATCTCACGTTTGGCTTATTAGCTATAACTCTCTACTTTACTATCTTAGTGGTTGCTTTAGGATATAGTATTTGATTTTAACTTACCGCAGTCCACCTTTAAGTAATGTTATACAACATAATATATGGTATAAGAAAATTGCAATACTATATTTTTATTTCTTCTTCCCAGCCAGATACTTCCAGAATCTGTGGGGTTGTAATTTTCAATGAGTATAAAAAAGTCTTTGGCTATTCTTTCTTCAGATTTTTTGTTCATTTCTCTTCCTGCCTCTTTGGGGACTTACTTATTAGCTACTTGAAATTTTCTCACTGATGCCTCAAATTTATGAATTTTTTTTTGTGTGTGTGATGTCTAGTCTGTATTTATTTCAATGCATCCACTGTAGTTTTCATTTCTGACAGTGTAATGTACATCTCTAAAAGTGCAGTTTGTTTTGTTTTGTTTTTTTACTATTTTTTATGCCTCTACTTCTTGAGCTTTATGTTGGGATACAGTTAAGTTACTTATAAACAACTTGATTCTTTCCAGTCTGGGTTTTACGATTTGTTAGTACATCAGGACAGTGGTCAGCCCAGGGCTAATTTCTCACTACTGAGGCAAGAGGGCAAGACCTTTGTGGTATTGACTGTCCTGTAAATTATGAATTTTTCTAGCCTGGCTTATGGGAATGGATACTCTTCCTGGCACTGTGTGGCACCAGGCATGGTTAACTGTCATCTTTTTAGATGATTTTCTTCAGTCTCAGGTGGTTTTCTTGCACTGTTCATACTCTGCTAGCTACCCAAGGTGGGCCCTCTGCAAATGCCCAGGGTTGTTTCTCTGTATAGGTCTCTCCTCTCCAGTGTTCCATCCTGTGATCTCTAACTGCCTTGGTTTGACCATTCTCTCAGCTTCGTCACCTCAACTCAGGAAGTCTGGTAAACTATCCCTCAGTTCTTTCTCGCTGTGTCATGGCCTGGAAACTCTCTCAAGCAGGAAGCTGGGACTTTCATAAGGCTTACTTTATTTTTTTCATGTCTTTCATGGATCATTGTCTTCATTGCCTGAACCCATTATCTCAAAAATTGTGTTTAATATATTTAGCATAGGCTAACCACTATACCACCAACACTGTTTAATATATTTTGTCAGTTTAATTTTGGGTTGTTTCAGGTAGGAGGTAAATCAGTATCTGTTACTTTATCTTGGCTGGAAGCACATTGTGATGGAGCTTCAGCACTGGGTATAGACTGGCTGGATTGCTCTCCCCCTTTGCTTAACTGCTTCCTGCTCATCCTTCATTTCTCAGTGCAGCCATCGCTTCCTCAGGGAATTCTTCCCTAGGCCCAGTGTAGATTAAATTTTCTTATGTGTTTATAGAACTTTGTTTATAGTCTCTATTTGAATGTGTAATTGTCATTTTATTTGTCTTTTTTCTCCACCAGAATTGAAGCTAAACAAGAACATGGGTCTTGTCTGTTTTATCTGCAGAGCTTAGTGTAATGTCTTCCACATTGTGGGCACTCAGTAAATGTTTGTTCAGTGTGTGAATGAGTGTGAAAAAGCACAGCGCTTTATGCACAAAAAGTACTTATAGATTTTATTTCTATCATGTTTTCTCCCTGGTACAGATTCTATAAGCCTATTGAAAATCCAGGATGCATTTCTTTCATATGAAAGATTAGTAGAATATAAAAATAATTACTGTGAACTACTAACAGAAAAAGTTAAAAGAAGTCAAAGTAAGGTTAATGGACTACAGCAGGAACTATCAAAAAAAAGCGAAATGATATTACAGCTAAAGTGTGAAATAATAGAACGGGAACAAGAAAACTTCCATTTGAGGTATGGCATCCTGCTTTAAAAGAAATATTTGAACTATTTACTTTATATTATAGATATATGGCAGACATTTTATAATTGCTATCTTACCTTTGGGGATTTATGGGGAGAAAACTTATTAGTCTTGTGGTGTGTGGTGTGTGAAATTCATAGAAATAATATAACAAGTTCTTAACTGTGAATACTTCTACTAATAATTAAATGCATTTCTTTCAAATTATAATTTTAATGGCCATATGGATGTCCATCTTATGGAAATCTCATTACTTATTTAACAAATTGAATTTTGGATTTTTAAAATATTATAACGAATGTTGGAAGGAACAACTCACATATAAATCATTTTATACATATTTGCTTTGCCTAAATTTTTTAATACAGGTTTGGTTAAAGTATAGAAAAATTTTAAAAAGGTCTTTGATCAATACTTCTAGATTGTTCTTTTTATTTTTTTTCTTTTCCTTTTTGTCTTTCTTCGTGTCCGGCAACGGATCGCAACCTTCAGTGTCGCGCCCGTACCGGACCGGGACCGGCAACGGGATCGCAGCCCTCAGTGTTGCACCCGCACCTCGCTCAGCCAGTGAGCGGGAACCAGTCTGTATGTGGGATCCGAACCCTCGGCGGGAGCGCCGCCGCACTCCCAAGCGGCGCACTGTAGCAGTGCGCCACTGGGCCAGCCCCAATACTTCTAGATTGTTCTCAAGAAAGTTTATGTTAATTTACAATTCCACCAACACAAAATGAAATGGCCATCTTTCTCAACCCAGATAATGTTTTAGGAAATTTATACAGCTTTATTTTTAACATGCATGGAATGAAAAGTACAATGGAAAGTGATTACTGGTCATTTTATTCAACATCTCTCTCTTATACATCAATAAAATTAATTCAGAGTTCTATGTTGAAAGCACACATTACTCTCTATTGTTCAATTCAATATTAGATTCTGGATTGTTTCCAAAAATTTTTTAAATTGTTTATAAAATACATAATAATCAACATGATAAGTTGTAAGTGTTAGGAAAAAAGCCATACATAAAATGTGTGGTGTAACAGACTCATTAGCCTAGTCTTGGACTAAAGTAATGTTCACATGTCCGCTGTGGAAAAGACATCTGAAGATGCTGTCTTACACTGTAAATGATTTTTAGGGATGCCTGTAATATTTCAAGATGATGAAATGCTGAAGTCCAGCTTCAGCGAGGGGTGGGTACCCGAAAAGGGAGAGAGAGGGTTGGCGAAAATAACAAACACAGACAGAGACCTCAATGCATCAATATGCACATTCTCTCTCTGCGGGCTGTCAGCGTGTTTTAGCTGGAGCCCAGTAGAGCATGAGACAATGCCTTTTATTTAGATTTTTCTCTGCAGGGGGGTTTTGGGTACTATTTTTATTGTATCAGCAAGCTTAAATCAATAGTCCAAAAAGCAGGGAGGAAACCTTTTTAGAGGTCAGCATGTCTTAGGTGATCAACTTGTGCTTCTTTTTCCCGGAATCAGGTTATCAGATCGGCCATCCCTTCATTGTCTTGAAGTTATCTTGTGACCTTTTTGTGTTAGCAAGCTGTGGTTAATATCCACCCTACTAACAGGGTGGCAGCTATTTTGGTTAAATACAACTTTGCTGAAAGGAAAAATGTTAACATTTAAATTCTAATGGGGGTCTAATGATTTTATGTTCTAATGGA
>NW_007738218.1:21209-23197 GCF_000696425.1 Galeopterus variegatus | reverse complement strand
TGAAACTAGACCCATACCTCTCACCATATACTAAAGTCAACTCAAAATGGATTAAAGAATTAAACATACACCCTGAAACAATAAAACTTCCCAAATTATGTATTCTTATGATCTTTTAATTCTTTAAGGATATCTACTTTTCATTAAATCAGTTTGGGAAAAATGTGGTGAATTTTAGCAAAGCCATATCTTATTTCATCTTCCCACTAATATCTATAGTTTACTTTGAACATTTTTAGAAAGAATTTGCTCATCATTTTCATTTCAAAGCTCAATTACTATCATTTGGATATAACTTTGTCCAATACAAAGATAATTGTAACTGTCTGTGATTTACTAATTTGGCATCAGATCCCTGTTGGCAGACTAATGAGGAGTGGTGGGATTCATGACGGAATAGAGTACATAGGGGAGAGAGTTGTAGGAACTGAAGTCAGGCAGGAGAGTATAGGCCAGGTTACCCAGGGACTTAAAGGCCATTGGAATTTCACATTTATTCTGAGATACGAATCTATTGCAATGATCTGAGCAGAGCATTGACTATATGAGGAATTCTGAAGTTGATTTGAGCCTGTAATCAAAAAGAGGGGAAATGTTCCACCTTGTAGAATTTACTACCACCAGTTCCACCTCCATAGCTATTTGTTTTTGAGACTTCACTAGGTCGTGAAGCATTGCAGATTCATTGGGGGAGAAAGGGAGAGTGGGCTGAATCTATTGTCTAAGTAACATAATACTGATTAGACAGGAAGATAGCACCTTCTGTGTCTTTAACTGAAGTCAGTAATAAACAGCAATGTGTACACATGAGGAAAAGAAACTGAATTGATGTATGCGGTGATATTTTTCAAAGTATATATGTTAGAATTTAATATTATTATTATAATTTAATAATAAGGTGACTTATGAAATCAGTAACAGAAATATCTTATCAGATTATTGTGAGACGAGTTCAGCAAGAACTGGCTGATACCCTGGAAAAAGAGTCTACGTCAGGGGCTTCACGGGAGGCTACATCATGGTATCCCATTATTTTAGAAAACGAGACACAGGATTTAAAGAGGAGATTATGTCAAAGCCAAAGCCAGGTATGTATGAAGTTTAACATGTCAACAGTTAATCTGTAGCTGGTTTAAGAATATAAAGTATTTTATGATACAGTGGACAGCTCTCTTTTGTATTTTCATTATAATTAATTTTATTACAATTTTCTTATCTTTATACCATCCTTATTTCTTAAAGTCCAACTTTCACTCTCACCATTTTTTAAATAATTACACAGATTTTTAAAAATAATATTTATCCTTAGGAAAACTGAGAATTATACCTCATTTCTCACAGAAGTTGAAAAACTTTTTTCTGTCACACAGTAGTTTTTAAAGATATCTTTATTGTCATGGTGAGGCAAAACAAATCAGAAGATGATGTTGAATGGGATGTTCCAGAAAATTATCTTATTTTTCACCTTCACTTCTGTGAATGGAGAGGCTCCATACATATTTATTTCATGGATTTCAGGATAATTTGTACACAAAGGCCATAACACTCGTCTCCCAAATGGAAATTTTTTAGGTTAAGTTACAAACTATTTGAAAAGTGAGGTATTTCCTTTCTTTTCCTTTCATTTTATATATATTATAAAAGCATAGAAATATTCACATCACGTATAGTATGTATATCCAAAATAGAGAATTAAGACGACTTTATTGAGATGTAATTCACATGCCATGCAGTTCACCCATGTCCAGCGTTCCACTGAGTGTCTCAGTGTATTCAGAGTTGTGTAACCAACACCACAATATCACCCTGCACTGGAGCACCTAGGCTTTCCTTGTGGCCTGAACTTCCTCACAGAATGGGGGCTGGGTTGCAAGGGCAGTCAGTCTGAGATTGAGAGCCTTTTCTTTCTTTTTTTTTTTTTTTTTTTTTTTTTTTCCTTTTTGTCTTTTTTACTGACCGGCAACGGGATTGCAACCCTCGGTGTCGCG
>NW_007738218.1:19797-21123 GCF_000696425.1 Galeopterus variegatus | reverse complement strand
TTTTAGGTTAAGTTACAAACTATTTGAAAAGTGAGGCATTTCCTTTCTTTTCCTTTCATTTTATATGTATTATAAAAGCATAGAAATATTCACATCGCATATAGTATGTATATCCAAAATAGAGAATTAAGACAACTTTATTGAGATGTAATTCACATGCCATGCAGTCCACCCATGTCCAGCGTTCCACTGAGTGTCTCAGTATATTCAGAGTTGTGTAACCAACACCACAATATCACCCTGCACTGGAGCACCTAGGCTTTCCTTGTGGCCTGAACTTCCTCACAGAATAGGGGCTGGGTTGCTAGGGCAGTCAGTCTGAGATTGAGAGCCTTTCTACCCTAGTGTCAGAGGCCACAGGCGTCACTCTGACTGCGTTCTACTCATGACAGACAAGTCACTAAGGTTGGCCCATATTCTACATTTTGTAGGGGATGAATATTAAGGAGAATACAGACATGTTTTAAAACCAGCACACTCTGTCCTCCGGCCACAATTATTTCATATTACTACCACTTAAAAAAATATTCATTCCTACTCAATATCCCCTACAAGGCTCATCATCAGGCCCAGGCTTGAAGTGCAAGATCTTACCATCTTTATCAGGTCCACGTGGATAAGGTACCTGGATTGTGTTTCCCTAGAGAATAGCCCTTTGAGTGCAGTTCCTGTCAGTATGAACTTAAGGACTAAAGACACAAGTTATCTACCATCCACAAACCCACCCTTCTGCTAAACTGCTACACACTGTCCAAATCAACAGAGGAAAAATGTGAGGCCCAAGAGAGACACTAGCTCATAGCAATTCTGAAAGCAGCCTGACGCATGCTGCCACTTAGTCCTGAGCATGGGACTGATTCTCCAGGGCTCTTTGCCAGACCCTCTGGGTGCTTTGTTCTACCTCTTTCATGAGAAATGACCTGCCTTTGCAGCTGAGTCAGTTTCTCAGCCTGCTTCCTCCCTGTAGACTAAGGTCCAAAAGCCTCTTCGTATGTCCTGTTTTGTTTTTATAGTCCAAGCTAACAAGCAGTGTTTTTGCCATTCCCATTTGCTTAAAAATGTTGAGCCTCCTGTGAATTTTATGGGGGTTCATGCCCATAGGAAAGCCACTGTCACAAATCTTTTTGAGATAAACTCTTCATCTTGGACTTCCTGTGAAGCAGTAGAAGGATAACAATGCCTAGAAGATTCTTACACCCTTGTCATTCAGGGAATTTGAGGCTCCACCACCGGCTTTCGGAGGTCTTAGCAAAGGGTTACGCAGTCACTGTCTTGGCTTTGACGTTAGACCATGTTTTCCTGGCAGCAGCACCCTGGATTCAATCT
>NW_007738218.1:11543-17896 GCF_000696425.1 Galeopterus variegatus | reverse complement strand
TATATATATATATATATATATATATATATATATATATACCACACAGGTTACATGAGTCCTGACATAAGTACTATCCAACTTTTTTAATAATTTGGATTTAATTCAGTTGAAATTGATGATAATTATTTTAAGCTTTAGCTTTTTTCATATATTTAAAATTGCTCTCTGAATCACTGATTCAAAACTAAAGGAAATCAATATGCAATATTTATTCAGGTTATCGTTATTTTAAAAATATATCCTATTAATTCACTTAAGGAACAAGCAGCATTTCAAGAAAACTTAACTAAGTCAAGAGAGAATAATAATGCTTCCATAATACGTCAGATGAAACTCAGAATTAAAGATCTGGAATCTGAACTTGTCCAAATGAAAAGTTCTCCAGATTATTCTCATGAAATAGAATTGGAAAAATATAAGCAACTCTATCTAGTAGAATTGGAAGTCAGAAAATCACTGTCAGATCAACTAAGGCAGTAAGTCAAAACGTAAAATCAAAGACAAAAAATTAAGCTCGTTAATTTGCCTCTAAACCATAATTTTTACTGAGACATGTTCATGAAATTAGTAGGAAGTGAAAGACAATATAATTTTGGAAAATGATGTTAATAAATTTACTTACTTTTAATATGTTAGTTCAGGACATTTTCTGTCTTACCTCCTTTCTTTAGTTTTATATAGCTTTATTTTTTTCTCTTAATGTTTTCTCTAATGCTAGTCTTTCAGCTAATTATTTTTGAAGCTTTACAATTTAGATAGATAATTTGTTACATAATTGCTTCTCATCACTCCCCTAAATAGAGATATTAATAAGTTTTAACTTTTGGGGTTGGGGGGGATTTACAACATAAACCCGAAGTATCAAATACTACTTACTCTCAGTACATTCTGGCACTTGGGAAATTCTTTCCTAGATTGTGATCTTTAGTATTATCACTAGAGGGCACTTTAGGACAAACTATTCTTTATAGATTTTTCCAGTCTACGTAAAGGCATGCTGGTGAAATAGGGAAAGGTGAAGGGAGATGAAGGGAAATAGAATTCACAAAGTGGCTAAAATTAGTACCTTGGTCAGCCTGATGGGTTGTGTGGAAGACAGAAAAGGCAGGCCCCACCTCTGTGCCGTGCTAACAATGTTAGGAGCAAATTGCCTTTGCAGCTGTGTCAGTGCACTGTGGTGGCCAGCTGGGCTATCTCGTCCTCCCCTAGAGCTTGTTGCTCTGAGTTCTTCCTCAGTGCCAGGTGCTTCATTTTTCCCAGGTAATGGGTGAAATGTACAAGGGTAATGAAAGCAAATGATTGAAAAAATCTTTGTGGGATATCCTTTTTTTAAAATCTCTAAACTGGTTTACTATGAAACCAAGTATTTCTAACTTTTGTATTTTTGTTTTTTCATTGTATATATTTAAGGTGTACAGCATGATGTTTTGATATATTTATTCATAATGAAATTGTTATTAAAGTTAAGCAAATTAACATATCCATCATCTTAAATAGTTACCCTTTAAAAGCACAAGTGTTTCTAATGGCATCCTCAAGAATCTGCCAAGTAGAGCAATTTGTTACCTGGTGAGCCATGCATCATTGATGGCCGTTTCTCTCCCTTCGTTACTTTGTATGAATTAATTGTTAGAAATCCTCGAAGTATGCATACTTCTTTAGAAAAATTTATTGCATACAGTAGTTATGCTCTGATATGTTTTCAGTATTAAAACATCGTTAAGTTCCATTTACAATTATGGCAACCTTTTAAAGAGTGCAAATCATTTAGGAATCATTTAGGGAAAAATGAGATAGTAAGCATTTGTCTATTCCAATCTTCACAGGGCTGACGATAGGCTGGCAGAGGTCAATACCCAACTTATCAGGGAGAGAGAGCAGTACAGATCTTTAGTCAGCACTCTCACTGTTACTACAAGACCTGTCCTGGAGCCACCTGGTGTTGGAATTCCTAATCGTCATTTAGTACTGGGTAGAAATCATTTTGCAAGACAAAACTTAGGGATTCCTACCTCAGCACCCCAGCCTTCACATGAGAGCATCGATGACTTTTTGGCGAAGGTTAGTTATCTTTTTTCCATAGGCTTTCAGATTTCTGATATCTCTTGTTTTTAATTTGGTGATGAAATACTGAGTTGTTTAATGGACTTAGGTATATTAAGTGAAGATGATAATTATCTGTGCACATAAAGACAGAAATTTTACCGTTTTTTTAAATGTCTCTGGAGATCATTTTTAAGAGATACCCATTTGTTAACTTTATTCAATAAATGTAGATAACCTGACACATTTTATATTTCTTAAAAAATCTGCATTTAATCAGATGTTAGAAATTGAATATTATTGCCTAATAGCTAAAGGTATACTTTGATGCTTTGGCTTACTTTTTCTAATTGATGTTAGTCTGGCTGTGGTTCATAACACATTTAGAGTTTTCCTGCACCACCCCAAGTTTCCACCCCTAACTGTTAGTGAATGAGTGGCACCCAAACACTTAACCACATTTGGGTATGTATTACCTAAAGGAATCCAGTAGAAATTCTTTTTATGAATTAAATAAACCTGTAACACTAAAAAAGGTTCATTTCTGTTTTTAAGTTAAAGTTTTTGTCATTGACATGATTTCATAAGAGTACATCCTTAATTGCTATATTATGTACAGCATTTTTATTTCAATTGTTATAAAGTGTGTCTATTTTCGTGCACATGGACATGTTTGAAATAGTATGTGTCTATTTTCGTGCACATGTACATGTTTGAAATAGTTTCATCCAGCATATATTTAAATTCATAAAATGCAGTCCTCTGATGTCTATCTTGCCATCATGTGAATGATTGATGGCTAAGATGGCAATGATAGCGAGTCTTTAAATAGCAACTAGTTTTCACTGTTAGTAAAATATTCATTTTAATCAGTGCACATTGGCTTATAGTTTTGATCATGTTTTCATGATCTTTATGCTTACAAAAGTAGAACAGGCCCATGTTAAATGAGGGCTCAACCTTGTTTTTTCACTTGGCTTTATGTCCTGGACACAAATATAGTAGAAGAAAGCTGAGGTTTGTTTCTTAGACAGCATTCTGGTGAAATAGCTTAAAAGGGAACAAACTGAATGACTGTTTTAGTACATAAATGACAGGATCCTAGCTAGCTGATATTTTTTCATCATCTTGTTAGCTTATTTTCATTTTATTTTTCTGAAGATAATGAGAGGATCAGGGTCTATGTGCTTCAGGATCATGAAATTGGACTATGGAGTACAAAAAGAAAAATTGGACTACGGAGTACAAAAAGAAAATGCATGTCAATTAGTTTCGTAAATTGTTAAATGCGATTCATGTATAAGGTGTTGTCATTAGTTCTTGCCAGGAAAATCAGATAAAGTATCGTTTTACATGCTGATGGTGAAAGAGAGTGTAAATGCAGACACAACACAAGGGAAGGTTTCTGAAGAAATATTTTCAAAATATTTTCTCTTAATTATCTTTTTTTGGGGGAAGTCGTGTTTATTTTTCAGTATTTCTAGAGAAGTTGAAAAATAGTTTATTTTAAACTTAATGTAGTAGTTCCAAGGTATATATGGTTCCCTGTGTAGCATTGGTTTGCCAAATCTGCTAGCTTAATGAGGGAGATTAAAAAGCACTCTTCTATCTAGCTATAAAGACACGTTCACAAATCACGGCAGGAATCCTTGAAAGAGTTCTTATGCAGTTGTTCTCCAAATTCTTAGAGTTACAGAAAACAGGCGCCTTCTAGAGTTGCTACGAATTTAATTATTTCCACCTGGAAAACATCCAGTACCACTATGAGAGATGATAACACGCTGTCTAAAATGTTAGAAAAGGGTGGGCTTTTGGATGGGGCATTTGGAAACAACAAACTGAATAGAGGTTTTTAGCTATGATCCTAGAAAGTAAAATACCAAAAGTACCATGAATTCTGAGTTTGTTTTTCAGCTGCTTTTATTTGCACAGTTTTAACATGTTGAACTCTTCCTACTGGGAAGTTCTATCTTAACCAGCATTTTCCCCCCTCTAATGTTAAGGAAAATGATTACAATAAATTACTGCTCTAGTCTGTGATTTCAGTTGTACTGGTTGTGGAAGCAAGTTTTCTCCACGTTCAAAACATTTAGCATTTATTGCATCTCTCCCCATGACGTGACATTTAGCCTTGCCACTTAACACAACTGTAGTGGTGATAGATAGCACAGTGGATAGTACAGTTAGGTTCTGCTAATTTTTTCTTTAAGTTTTCACATTCCAGTTTAATTTTGGGATGGTTTGTCCTATGTAACTGAAGTAATTTTATAGTTTTATTGGTTGCTTAATCAAAAACATAATTATAAAATGTAAAAATTCAAATTAGCCTGAACTGATATATCATTAGTTAACATTTCTTGCACATACAATTATTTTATAGTAACTAAAATCTTAAAAGATGTATTCCAGTTTTATAAAAGATAAAACTTAGCTGGTTTAAAAACACTTTTATGTTCAAGAGTTGTTTAGTACTTGTGTGCCTAACACAATGCGTGACACACAGTAGTCACTTAGTAAATTTTTTTTTTATTTCATGTTTAGGTACAAAATCATTTTCTCAACATACAAATGAAGGAAATCATCAGAAATCAAATATAAAGTCAATTGATAAGGAACAGATTTAACACAAAAAGATTAACATCCTCAATGCATAAAGAACTCTTAAAAATTAATTAGAAAATTCTTAACAGAAATTTGGTGAAGGACATGAGCAGATAAGTCACACACCCCTTAAAAACGCATATGGCTAATAAATACACTCTAAGATAGATGTTCTTGCAGGTGGAGGGGGCCTGCTGTCTCTACTTCATTTTATGTACTTAGCCAAATGCCCAGTGTTCATTTTATCCTTTGAAACATTCAAGTAATCTCTCAACTTCTTTCAATTCTTTTTCTTTCTTTCACTTTTTCCGCCAGGTGTTTAAATGTGCATGCAGCTCTGTACTGAATTCTTTAGCTCCTTGATCAAGAAACTGTTCCCCAGGTCTTTTCTCTGTGACAAAATACATGTGTTTGATATTTACAAACTGATGTGTAATTTCCTTCATACATCAAGCTATTTACAAGTTGATATTCAATTGCAATAGTTTCAATGGGCAAAGATTTTACTTTCTTATATTTGGTGCATATTTATTTTTGTAGTATTTGAGTGCTCCTTAAAATAGAAAATATCAAATTTTAATTTTAAAACATCAGTAGTTACTGAAAATATATTAACTATCAAAGAGTGTGTGTATAGTGTATGTATTTATCAAATTGGTCTCAAAAAGAGGATACAACCTTATTTTCCAACCCGTATTCTCAAGGATAATTTAACAGTAGCCTGTCAATAAATTATTGTTGAATGAGTGGACATATATTTGTATCTGTTGTGTTTTGCTATTTCACTATATTTCCCTTTCTAAAATCTTCTTGTCAACTCGTCCCCTCTTTAAAGTGGGGGCTATTTTGAAGATTGTACCGTGAGATTACAAAGTCAAGGAAGAAGCAGCATTTCTACAAGTGCTGTACAGTCGTCTTTCTTGTTGGGGTGTGGTGAATAGGCAGCAAATAACACTCCTTTTTTCCCTTCTGAGTTCAGAAGACAGGAATGAGACAGGTGGACATCAACATACCAGCTTTATTCCTAACACATCACACCTAATGGCAGGGCGTAGCTTAGATGTGCAAGCACAGTGGGCTTCCAAGTACTTGAGCCCAGATCAGGCACTTGCCCACACAGCCATAAGTGGTGGAAACAAATACTTAACACATTTCAGCAGCAGGCTGCTTACTGCCGAGATGACAGCTGCCCCAAATTCATGTTACTGTGGCAGACAGGGCTTTTCAAAGAGAGGTAAGGAGCCCAGCAAGCACACTCAGTGTGCTTCACCCAAATCCACCCGTTAGGTAAATCTCTCCTCCTGTCACGAGGAAGGGAGAGAGTGTAAGTGCTCACATGGAAACTTGAGGCCAGGGAGATGAAGGCTCTCTTACCATTTCTGCCTGGATTTGTCTGTACCAACTACTAATGAGAAGTTGGACAGAAGTATGCTAGATGGTAGAGAGAGATCATTTTGTGCTTTTAATTCTGCCATGAATAACATGTGACATGGATAATTCATTTGTTGATTGCTTTTGATAAGCCGAGTTTTATTTGCAGGAAATAAATAGTTCTGTTAAAGAAGAATGTTCTCAATTTCAGCTTGCTTAGTTTGACGAAAGATTTATTCAGTCAAAGTTCTCTGTTCTGTGATTTAAAAAATTTGTGCTTTATAAATTAAGTATATTGACTGCCACTAAGAGAAGTTATGATATTAATTTCTGTTCCT
>NW_007738218.1:4064-10809 GCF_000696425.1 Galeopterus variegatus | reverse complement strand
ACCTGCTGTCTCTTTCCCAAAGGTGGTTGCCCTCAGCTCTTATTTGTGTTGTAAATTATTCAAGGGCCAGTGAAAGGCTAGAAGAGAGTTTGTGTAGGAGGCAGCCACTCCAGGGTTGGAGTAGAGGCAGCTCCTTTTACCATGTACGCTTTAAGAGTTAGGAGAAAAAAATGGCTAGCTCTTCTTAAATGTGTTACACGAAAAGTATTCTCTATCTCAGTAATTAAGATTTCTTCACTACAAATTTAAGCAGTCTTTTGAGAAGGGAATTTCATTTTTATCTAAGTAAAACTGATATATTATGAAAAGCATTTGTAAATGGGGTACAAAAAGTAATAAAATCTGTTACACATAGGAAGTAAGTATTTAGGAGAACATCTTTGGGGGGAAAGATAATAACATTATATTGGCAGTACCTTAATTCTAGTCTTGTAAAAACTGATCTACATTTTACATTGTGTTTATTAATGATAATATAAGATTCTTTGAATAAAGTCTTCTCCCTTCATCTGGTATTGATTTACTACTTTTACAGGACGTGTCTAGAAATGCTTTTGTCCTGTTATTCATTTTATAAGGCCTGTCTACAACACTATTGTCAAAGAAATGTTATGGAAAACAGTTTCTCAAAATATTGAGAAAACTGTTACAAAAAAAAATTTGTCTTTGCACCTAAAATTTATAAAGGACATTGGATATCACATTATGGTCACCAAGAGGTATTTATAATGTTCAGTATACTATATGGTAGACTGTGCCTTGACCACTTAAGAAGAGAACAGCTTTTATATGAAACATTCACATTAAGAACACTCTAGACGGGGACACTTGCAATATAGTTTGAAATATTCCCACACATTTTACAATGAAGTAGATAACTATAATTAGCCAGATGTTTCAGAGAAATTGGTCCTAATTTCTGAAAGGAAATCAAAGTTACAATGAAAGAAGTATATATTGTTTCCTTGTTTTTTTTCCAGAAAGTTATGAATCAAAGACACTAAGTTTGAAAACTGTCTCTAATCTATATTTATCCTTTTTTGAGCAAATTTTCTGATGTCTTTGGGTTCACATGAATAATGTTTAATCATAGTACAGACAGCTTACTATTGTTACTTAATCTTTGGCCAGCAGAATTTTCACATGACATTATTATGCCAGTACCACTTTCTTCATTTACGTATTTAAGATTGTGTGTAATAGCATACTTTAAATTTTTAATTTTCTACAAGTGGAGAATGGAAAGTTCATTTTAAGGAAAAATACATGGAAGTGAAAAAACTGATTAACTTTTTTTAATGAGCAGGCCTTTGCTAAGAAATGCAAAGTAATGCATTCAGTGTAAAATATGACTTGAATTGCTACTAATGAGAAAAAACATCACTCTTCTGAAATAATGTGCATTTATAGACAAGTATTAATCATACTTTTCATCAGATTAATCTAAAAAACATTACATATACATTCTCTATTATCTAAACTTAAGTAGCAATTTTATTTATGTGATATGTGATTTTTTTCCATTTAAGCAATCCTCAAGTTGAGTCTAGTTTCTAAAAGCACGATTTAAAGATGACATTTTGTATGTTATATATCATTCCTGTCCCGACCCGCGGGATATTCAATGCAGACCCTGGAGAGGGGAGTGGGAATTGGATGGGACAAGAGACACGAGAATTGGAGACAAGACAGTATTCTGATCAAGTCTCGTTTATTAGCCAGAAGGTCACAGTTTATATAGCCAGCAGGAGGGAATCAGCAGATAAGGAAGTGAGCCGTAGATGGTTTACTGAGAAAACTGCAGGGAGGGTTGTTCCGGTAAATGGAAAATTCCCCTGTTATCTATGGCAAGTTGCAAAGTTACTTACACCCATAGTGCACAGGAGGGGGAGGGATGGAAGATAACAGCAAACAAGGCTCTGAGGCCTCGAGGCAATAGCTGGGCTCTATGGCTCCAGACAGGCAGGCTCTTAGGCAACAGCCAGGCTCTATGGCTCTGGACACATTCCCATGATGATGTCTCTTATTTAACTTCAGTGTTATAGAAAATATTTGATTCATTTCAGGTGCAGAAGGAGTTCGATGAAGCTTTAACTAGAGAGCTAGAGCAAGGTATGTTGCTAAAATTTATGAATTAAATGTAGATTAGTTACTTGGATTCTGAAATAAACCATAAACAGCAAATGGCATCCCTTTCCAGTGTTGATAGATATGACAGGAAGTAATTTTGCTTGCAGACATCTAAAAAAAATGTAAAAACAAATACTCATAATGAAGAATATACTTAATCCTCATTTATTCATTAGGTTGCATAGTTTTTAAAAATCTCAAAAAGTCTGTGTAGCTTTTTTTCTGATTACACTTTCTTCACTTCTGCCATCGCTATGGACCTACCAGCCTGCTCACTGAAACTCTGCTCAGAAAACAAAGGCATCAGCCACTTCTCGGAGCTATGGTAGTGATAGGAGGCTGCCCTGCAAAAAACAGACTCATCTAGTAATACCTTAGCCAAGCAATTACAGTTTAGAAGCTGTCACTTGACTGGTGACATTTTAAATCTCCACTCATTTACTTTGTCATTGGTTTACTTTGGACCTCAGGAAAAGTTCCAAATTCCTCAGGACAGACTAAAACTACCCAGATCAGTGGTTCTGGACAAATCCTTCAGCCTCATCTGTTGCCTCTCACCCTACTCTGCCCCTTTGCGTTAGCATCTGGCCAAACTAGATGACTTTAAATCCCACACATGCTCTTCCTCACCTCTAGCTCTCTGCGTGTGCTTCTTCCCTCTCTCTGGCATGCTTTTCCCTTGTCCTTCAGGTATCAACTTACACATCTCCTCCACCAAAAAGCCTACAATATAGACACAAAACTGCGATAGATGTCTCTCTCTTTTTTAAAAAAATTTTATTGAATCAAAATTGATTAGACGTATTTTGGGGGTTCAACATTGAGATATGTTGATCAAATCAATACTACTAGCATATATACTGTTACAAATTGTACTTATTCTTTATGCCCCTTGTCCAATCTCTCCCCATCTCCCCTCCCATTCCACCCCCAATTACCCTAGATTTCTTCTCTCCTTCTGAAAGAATTATGGTTACTCTGTTGATTTGTTGCCTAGATGATCTGTCCAATGCTGAGAGGTGTGATCAGGTCCCCCACTATTATCATAGAGCAGATGCTTCCTGTGTCACTATGAAACGGGCTTTGTAGAGACATCCTCTTCTTTTCTTTATCTCTGCTGGTGACTCTCCTTGTGTTAGTGCATTCCAGTGGCTGGCAGACCATCTGCATGGTGGTTGTGGAATCTAGCTGCTTTCATGGCAGCTGTGGTTATTGTGGTGGCTGTGGTAGGCCACCCACATGGACATGATGTTTTTGGCATGCTCCTTTGCACTGGCAGTGAGCCTGGTTGTGGGGAGTGTCTGGTCTCTGACTCCATAGCTCAAGTACCCAGGTGGGCCCTGAGGCACTGGCACGGTGTACCTGGTTGTGGGAAGGGGGTCTAGTCTCCGGCTCCATGCTTCGGGTCCCTGGGCAGGCCCCAAGGTGCTGGCACAGTGCCTGGTTGTGTGTGGGGGTCTGGTCCCCAATCCATACTCCGGGCCCCTGGGTGGGGCCCCAAGGTGCTGGTGGTGTGCATAGTTGTGGGCAGGGGTCTGGTCCCCGGCTTCAAGTCTTGGGTTCCCGGGTGGGCTCTGAAGTGCTGGTGGTGTTGAGTGGTTGTGGGTTGGGGGGGTCTCCAGATCCATGCCTCATGTCCCGTGGCGGGCCCTGAGGCTGGAGGTGTGCCTGGAACACAACTAATTTTTTGTCCTTTGCTTACTTCTAAAATGGGGAAACTTCCTGTGGGAACCAGTACTTGAGTAGTGTGGCTGAGCTAAATTGCTGCTTTGCTGCTGTTTCTCTAGGGAAGGCTTTTTGTGCAGCCCAGGGTTTAATGGTTGACCTTATAGGTACTTTTGGCTCTCCGGTGACATGGTACATCTGGGTTGTGTAGAAACTCTGATCTGGACCTGAGTTTTTTCATCAGACTACACCCCATACAATTCTGCATTCCTGACCAGTCTCCTCTGAGTGGTCCTGTGCTGATTGGGGGCAGATTGGCTGTACTTGCTGTGTCCCAGTGTTCTCCCAGTGTGCCTGTTTCCCCTACCGCCTGTGCTCCAAACATTTCCCATGGAACCGGCTGTACACCAGTCCCTTGTGATGATTCACTGACCTCTGAATGGCTCCCCTTTTTCAGCTGTTCTGGCTTCCCTCTCTTGCATGGGTCCACGGGAACCCTATTAGTGGTCTTGCTGTCCTGGGGGCCACCAAGTCCCTCTTCTCCCCTGCCACCTCCAAGTAACTCCATCTGAAGGGCACAGCTGCGGCTTTTGCCATCTCCTGCTCCATGTGCTCAGCAGTTCCAGCTTTAAAGCAGCCATGGGCCAAAATGCACAGAGCAGTTTTTTCTTTTTCTCATCGTAGTTTCTCCCACCTTCATGAACTCCTTAGGTCTCTCCTTCTCTTCCCCTGAGTTCCAGTGGCCCCAGCTTGGCTGATGTTACATTTTTATAGTTGTAAATTGGTTGATTTGGGGGAGAGAGTGATGCTGGGGACCATCTATTCTGCCGTCTTGACTGGAACTCGTAGATGTCCCTTCTGTGTGTTCCAATAGTGTCTTGTTTTATACTTGTCATGGTATCTATGACACTGTATGGACATTGCCTGTTTGTCTGTTTTTTTTTGGGGGGGTTTAGTACATGATTGTTGAGGGGTGGACTGTACCAACTTCATCTTATAATTCCAGTGCCTGTCATAGTACCTTAGCACATAGTGGTTGAATAAATGAATAAAGAATGAGAAAGCCAGAAGATCCGATCCTTAACCCCAATGATAATTAGTTCAATGTACAATTATGGGCACATTATATTTAATAGTGATTTTGTATTATATTTGTACATACATATGTTTTTTCTTACTAAAACTGATAAAGTTACCAATGTGTTTTACTGACCTATGCTTAGTTAACTATGAAATTTTTTAGGTTAACAATGTAATTGTTTTTCTTTTTAGATGCTGTTGAATTTGAATGTAGATCTTACAGAGTTTGCTCTTTAGAACCTAATGATCCAAATCAAGATCCAGTTTTGAAAGCTGCACAAGAATATACAGAAATCTTAAAGAGAAAATATATGATCTAAACAATAATAAAATTGTATTTAGCGGGCTATTTATATAACATTTTAATTTTTTCCCATTAAATTTGTGATGTGAAAATGTTTACTAAAGGAAGACATTTTTGTATCATATATGTGTGATGAAAATTTATTGAAGTATTTGTAACTATGTTTCTTGGCATCTCCAACTAACTCATAAGCAGATTTTGCTAGTGAAAACAAGTATGATTGAGTTTTGCATACTCAAACTGCCTAAAGGCCAGCTGTTTAAACAGCACAAACAACCAAGTTGTCATTAATACTTTAGTGGAGTTAATTGATGGATTATTTGTATTTTTCAACTAGTATCACTGTATATGGACCTAAAGATTTAGACAGACATCATTTTGGTGTACTGGCACTGTGCACATTGCTAATGTTTGGATATATTGCAATTGTTATAGTGCCATCAAACTTTTGTAATATTAATTTCAAGCACTGATTCATAGGTCTTTTCTCATGGAGAAATAAGGTTTGCCTAAGGTTTTTCACCTTTTCTGTTCGTTTGTTAGTTTTTGATTAACTTTTTGGAAAAATTCTTAAAATTAGAAGTTCCAAATTTTAGTACAAAGGACATTTCCACCACCACCACCCCCCCTGCATTATTTCAGAATAAATTGTTGACATGCCATCACCCCTGATTAATTTAGTGTATATTTCCTACAAGTCAGGACATTCTACATAACTACAATACCAACTTCATCATTGGAGAGTATGTGTTCTATCATTTAATCCTCAGCTTCTTTACAAGTTTCACCACTTGTCTATAGTGTCCTTTACAGCAAAAGTTTCCCAGTGAGATCCATGGATTGCATTTAGGTGCCATGGCTCTTAGATTCTTAAAGTCTGGAACAGTTCCTCAGTCTTTCCCCTTTTTCAGCTGTTCTGGCTTCTCTCTCTTGCATGGATCCACAGGAACCCTATTAGCAGTCTTGCGGTTCTGGGGGCCACCAAGGCCCTCTTCTCCCCTGCCACCTCCAAGTAACTCCATCTGAAGGGCACAGCTGCGGATTCTGCCATCTCCTGCTCCATGTGCTCAGCAGTTCCAGCTTAAAAGCAGCCATGGGCCAAATGCTCAGAGCTGAGAGTACTTCACCTAAGATGACTGTGGGAGAGCAAATGGAAAGAATGAGGAGACATCAACAAACATGCCTAAGGGAAAGAAAAAAGGATTAATTAAATGTCACTGGTGCTTTAGACCAGTCACCCTTACAAAGTCCTTCAAATTTAAGGGATAATCCATTCAGGGTTACCCAGACTTGAAGGGGAGATGATAACATTATGGAACTAGACATTGTCATTAGAGAAAATGATATAACGCCAAACCATCGAACTCCCACAGCAGAAATTGTTCAACTAAAAGAAGTTGAACCCCAAAATATAGATTTCAGCAAAGAGTTTTAAAAAGCTGAAAATGTTTTTTTACGAAATGCTTTTGGAACCTGAGCCAAATGGAGTAAAGCCTGAGGAAGTGATGAATAAAGAAAGAAACAAAGAAGAGATTCCTGAGTGTGTACATGCAGCCCTCAGGATGA
>NW_007738218.1:2090-3220 GCF_000696425.1 Galeopterus variegatus | reverse complement strand
ATCCCGTTGCCGGTCCCCGGTCCGGTACGGGGGCAACACTGAGGGTTGCGATCCATTGCCGGACACGGAAAAAGACAAAAAAAGACAAAAAAAAAAAAAATGCTTTTAATAGATATGGATATAAAAAGATACATTTAATAGTTATGAATATTAAGTTATAAAGTTTATAAGTATAATAAGTAGCATAAGTTATAAAGTGTAATAATAAAGTGAACATATGTGAACCTACCACCCAACTTAAAAGAGTAGAACATTATTAATCTTATTGAAGCTACTTGTGTGTCCCCTCTCCAATCACTCCTCTCCTCTTCATTCTCCAGAACTTTATGTTTATCGTTCCCTTGATTTGGCTCTACTTTATTTATTTATTTGTTCATTTATTTATTATTTATTAAATTAATTTTATTTTATTATTGAATCAAAATAGATTATACATATTTTGAAAGTTGAACATTGAGATATGTTGATCAAATCAATATTACTAGCAAATATATTGTTACAAATCATAATTACTCTTTATGCCCCTCGTCCAATCTCTTTCCTTCCCCCATTCCCTTCACCTCCCCCTTCTAATTGCCCTAGATTTCTTCTCTCCTTCTGAAAGAATAATGGTTACTCTGTTAATTTGTTGCCTAGATGATCTGTCCAATGCTGAGAGATGTGATCAGGTCCCTCAATATTATCATAGAGCAGATGTTTCGTCTGTCACTCTGAAATGGGCTTTGTGGAAAGAGACATCCTCTCCTTTTCTTTGTCTCTGCTGTTGGCTCTTCTTGTGTGAATGCACTCCAGTGGCTGGCAGACCATCTGTGTGGTGGCTGAGGCATCTAGCCGCTTTTGCAGCAGCCATGTTTATTGTGATGGCTGTGGTGGGCCACTCACGTGGAGGCGCTCTTTTTGGTATGGTCCTTGGCACTGGTGGTATGGTCCTTGGCACTGGCGGTATGCCTGGTTGTGGGGTGTGTTTGGTCCCCTTCTCCATGCCTCTGGTCCCTTGGCAGGCCCCAAGGTGCTGGTGCCATGTGCCTAATTGTGGGAGAGGGGTCCAGTCCCCTTCTCCATGTCTGGGTCCCTGGGCAGGCCCCAAAGCACTTGCCATGTGCCTGGTTGTGGGAGGAGGGTGCGGTCCC
>NW_007738218.1:0-1420 GCF_000696425.1 Galeopterus variegatus | reverse complement strand
ATCTCTGATCTGGGCCTGAGTTTTTTCATCAAACTGTACCCCATGCAATTCTGCATTCCCAGCCAGTCTTCTGAGTGGTCCTGTGCTAATTGGGAGGCCAATTGGCTGTCCTTGCTGTGCTTGGTGTTTCCCTAGTGGGCCCGTCTCCCCCACCGCCCGTCCTCCAAACACTTCCCATGGGACGGGCCTTGTGCTGGTTCCTTGCGATGACTCACTGGTCTCTTAACGGCTCCCTTTTTTCAATTGTTCTGGTTCCTTGCTCCTGTGTCGGTCCATGGGAACCCTATTAGTGGTCTTGCTGTCCTGGGGGCTGCAAAGGCCGTCTTCTCCCCTGCAGTCTCCAAGTAACTCCATCTGAAGGGCACAGCTGCGGCTCCTGCCAGCTCCTGCTCCATGCACTCAGCAGCTCAAGCCTTAAAGCAGCCGTGGCCCGAAATGCTCAGAGCAGGTTTTTCTTTCTCTCATCGTAGTTTCTCCCACCTTCATGAACTCTGTAGGTCTCTCCTTCTCTTCCCCTGAGCTCCAGCTGCCCCGGCTTGGCTGATGTTACATTTTTATAGTTATAAATTTGGTTGATTCGTGGGAGAGAGTGATGCTGGGAACCGTCTATTTTGCCATCTTGATTGGATCAGAAACTGTTATTTCTTAGGAAGCAGTTCCTGAGGTTACCAGTGGAGATCAAACAGTGGCAGTGCATTGGCCCATTTCTGTTGCTAATAACAAAATACACAGAACTGGGTAATTTATAATAAAACAAAATCTATTGCTTACAGTTTTTGAGGCTGGGAAGTCCAAAGTCCATCTGGTGGTGGCAACAGTGACCCAGGGGTCTCACATTGCAAGATGATGGAAGCAGAGAGGGCAAGAGAGAGAGACAGACTCTCCTCTTTTAAAGCCATCAGAACCATGCCCCTGACCACCATTTTTAATTCATTCATTCACTACTGCATGGTCCTACAATCCAATCACCTCTTCAAGGCTCCACCTTTCGATTACCATAATAGGATTTCCCACCCTCTTAAACACAGTGGGGACTATGTTTCTAATACATAAAACTTGGCGACACAACTCAAGCTTCAATGAATTTTGGGGGGACGTAATTCAATCCACTACCTACAGGCAGTGAAAAGTCTGTCCCCATCTCCTGAGTCCTCAGCTCTCCAGTTCTATCCACTCAGCCACAGCTCACAGAAGGATCACATTTCATGTGTGTGTAGTCCCAGAAGAACTATACTGGCTTCTGTTGAAACCATTCAAAGCTAAAGACGTGGACCTTTGGCTATGTAAGAAGGTATTGTACAGTGTATTTTAAATCTATGAAATTCATAGTTCTGATGCTTTTGGCCACACAGCATCATATTATCACTTCTGGAAAATGTTTATTCCAAAACAGTTTTAATGGCCCATATGTACACTTCAT
>NW_007738217.1:73124-79583 GCF_000696425.1 Galeopterus variegatus | reverse complement strand
GTGAAAGCCAAATATTATATTAGGCTATGATACTTCCCAACCTTGAGGACGTTGACACATTCTAAATATATAAACAGACACTGTTAACTAAAGATGGATTATATTTGGGTGAGAGAGTCATTATTCCTAGGTTACACTGGGAAAACGAAAAACCGTACTATACCCCCCCACCACCAAACACACAGCATTATTGATGAATAATTAAGAATATTTAAGAATCATTACTTCCCAGTCAAACCATATATGCAAAAATTTTCTTGTCCATTTTACACTATGAGATTAATGGCAATCCTTGAAAATTAATTATGGTACTGAAAAGACTTCAATAACATTTCTGCTAAAAATAAACTGGAGTCAGAGTAGTGCCCTGGTTTCATGATTGCTTACATCTGGTTTCTATTTCTGTGAGTTTCATTTGGTTCTCAGAGAGTTCATTCACAGTCATCACAAGTCTGGTTTCCTATTCTCCAATGGGAGAACTTGTCTTGATGACCCATATATTTTTCATCTGAGTGCTGCACTTTTCTACACTAGGAGATGTAGAAAGGGAGAATGAAAAATACATCAGGTCAAATCCAAGCAAACTGAAACCTGAACAAGATCTTTCAGCACCTTGCTTATCCAGAATCCATTGGCAAATAACAATGAAGAAATCGCTCCATCTTAGACCCTTGTAAAATGAGGCAGGAAAGAAGAGGAAATGTAGAAGGAAGGAAGAGGAAAGGAAGATGGAAGGAAAGGAAGGGAGGGGAAGAGTGGAAGAAGGAAAAAAATAAAGGAAGGGCTTTTTTTTTTGGCCAATAAGATCCTCCCATGTCCACCCATCATATTTCCCATTGCCCATAAGACATGGGAAGGTGTTTTTCTTTCTTACCATGTTAACTTTCAGAATTTTCTCAAAGAAGGGGTTGAGTTGTACTGGCAGCTGGTCAAAACCAATCTCTTGAACTCCTTCACACACTTAGGGAGGGAGGGACAGAGTGTCACATGAGCCTCATTCCCTGCTGATTTGGACTTATATAGACCCATGTGACTCTAGCTTATAAGCCATCCTATCTCATATCTTTTTTATTTTATCAGCTGGAAACTCCCAATTGCTGTTCTCTGTGTAAGCAACACCGACCCCCTTTTGAGATGACTGTTTTATCTAAAGATCCTAGCTAGATGATACTCCAAAGTCTCACAAAGCCTATTTTTTTCACCCCAATATGATTTTCCTAAATTTCTTTCCTGCTGATTCCCAGAAACCAAGCCTCCAAAATCTCCTAGATGCTATCTATATTCAATAACAATAATTACAAATATTATTGAGCTCATGTACCTAGCACTGTGATGACTTCAAAATAATATTATTCCATTCACAACAGATTGCTGTCTTACTTTTCCCAATTAGGATCAATAATTACTAGAACTAGGATTTGAATTCGGTTTTGTCTGACACTACATTGCCTCTTTAGTATGATGCAGATTCTGGCTGTCACATCTCACATTCACTGATCTGTTAGTGTTGATTCGGCTGCTGTGACCAGTGTCTTCTCTCACCCATCCACGTGGGTTCCAAAAAACTATGCACTCAGCTGAAAAGGCTGAGAAGAATCGTTATTTGATTAAAGGTTATTGAGATGCTAAGCTCCTCCGCTGGAGAGCATACCATAGGATCCTCTAACTCTACACAGCAAAATAAAAAGCAGAGTGTCCTTTCTTCTGCTGATTGTATGGTCTTATCACCATGCTACAGAGAAACAGCCTGAGAATCAATGTTATCTGATAGTCTCATGTCAACATTTGTTGAGAGTCTACTTTAGGCTAAGTTCTACTCTTGGAACTTTAAAAAAAGCCACGTGCTTTCGATTATTACTCTAGTGCCCGTAGAAGTGCTTTATCAGAACAGGCTTTCCCCTTTTCTTTCAAAATCACATTTGAGCCTGCCTCTCTCAGCTGTTGTTAAGGGACATAGAATATTATTGAAAAAAATCATCTGAAAAATATGTATCTTTGGAGAAATTGCTATCAAAAATACTTTTACTTAAGCCATTGGTACCCTACTATGTCCAAGGCCTCTATTAAAAAAGAAAAAAAAAAAGGGGGGGGGGAAGCACACCCCATGACTACAATTCTTCCTTCACTGCAAGGGCCACATTCTTTACCTATTTGTTGTTGCAAGTTACTTCACATCTTTTTTGGAAAAGGAAACCTAGTATGGGGTTAGGATACAGTGTAAGAGACTGTAAAGTCTGTTCATTTGTATATTTAGTTATTCAACAAATATTTCTTGAATGCCTAGGGGCCAGGCACTGTGTTAGTTTCTGGGGTTACACTGATGACATAGAATTTGCAGTCTCTTTGTAACTGTGAATCTTTTAATTCTTACTATTTGACCAATTTTTAAAAAATAAATCTTTGAATTTTGATACATTAAATATTTTGGTCACATTGTTTATTGTCTGTCTCCTCCCTCTGGAATAAACACCAAATCTATGAAGGCTAAGATATTTATCTGTTTTGTAGTATCTTTAGCACCTAGAGCAGTGCCTGGTACATGATAGGAAGTCAATAAATATTTCAAAGAATGAAAGAATGAATGAAGGTTAAAAGGTGCAAACACTTTTCCTCTAAATACATATCTTGGCGCACACACACACACACACACACACACATATACATACGCACACACATATTTCTTTGAGAAGACAGAGTTCTACTCTGAATTGGCAATTTTCTTCATGATTGCCATATACTTATTATATCATATCAATAAACTAAAAGATTACTGATAAATGAAAATGATGTCAGATTAAACACAGTGATCTTTTAAAATATCCTATGTAATAATAATAAGTTAGACTTGCCCAGAAATGAATTATTTTTACCATAACAAGCAAGACCTATTTTCTTTTTTAAAATTTTATTTATTTTATTTTCTTATTTTTTTATTGAATCATAATTGATTATGTATATTTTGGGGATTCAATGTTGACATATGTTGATCAAATCAATATTACTAATATGTATATTGTTACAAAGTGTACTTATTTTTATCCCCCTTGTCCAGTCTCTCCCTATTCCCCCTCCCTCCGCACTCCCACCACTGTTAACCCTAGATTTCTTCTCTCCCTCTGAAAGAGTAGTGGTTACTCTGTTGATTTGTTACCTAGATGATCTGTCCAGTGCTGAGAGGTGTGTTTAGGTCCCCCAATATTGTCATAGAGCAGCAACTTCTTCTGTCACTCTGGAATGGGTTTTGGCAAGACCTATTTTCATTCCTGTGTACATTCATTTTACCTCCTAAATTATAACACAATTAAAATAGTCTCTATTATAAGATCACGTAGCCAAAGTGGAGAATGTTATTTTGCCACTCCCCAGTAAGGATTCCTGCTGATGGAAAGACTGGCTATTGTCCTTTAGGTGGTACAATCATAGCTGAATCATTAATTAACCAAAGCCTTACATATGTTTAACTTGTCTTCTTTTTCCTACAGTAAGGAAATACATTTTATTGTCATAGAAGAGGCGTTGGGCAGAATTAGTATCATACCTGAGTCAGTTCTCCACTCCTTTCCCTGACTGCCACATCCAATTGTCTAACAATGCCTATGAATGCTTTTTCAGTAATTTTTTAAAACCACATTTTCCCCTCAGATGACCAATTATAGCTCTGGTGTAGGTGCTGCATTCTTCTTACAATGGCTCTGAGCAATGCTCTTTCACTTCTCTACAGAGTTATGAGCTTGATACATTTGCTACGGTAGTTCAGAAGAATGCAGAATTACATTAAAAACCTAAAACAAGTCTTCTACAAATCCTCTTTCTCATAAATCTATACGTCACCCTTTTCACTGGGGTTTCCATGAATGTATGAAACTTGTTATTGAGCTCTTTTTCAATCTTGTCAAGAAAAGCTGTTGCATAGCCCAGTAGGTTAAAACCTCAAATGCAAGCAACGTTACATTGTCTGTTAGAAACACATCATTGGACAGGACTTGAAAATCATAGTTTGGTCATTACAGATCGGCCTAGAGTTCTTGGCAGAAAGAGTTTTTGAATGGGGCCTATCTCGAGCTCTAATAGAAGCTGTTGGAAGGATGAAATTTGGCAACATTTTCAGCTAGGGCCAAGGGTCATGGAAACCACGTTTCATCTTATAAACTGGAGATAATAAATCAGCACGACCTTAAGTGTTAGTTTCAAAAGGGACACTCTGTGTTTAACAGGGTCTCACACTCAATTCGGAGGAAGAAGCTCAAATAATTAGGGCTTCAGTGAAAGAGTAAATAGTGAAAATCCGGGGAAAGTAGAGTGCTTTAAAAACTTTGACAGGAGAATATTTGCTGTTGTCAATTGGCCACCCATCAGCACACTGTACTTTCCAAGTCTCTTTGGGAATATTGCTCATTTTTTAAGTTCTCCCAAATGCTCCTCAAAGAAACATCATTGTTATCTTTCATTGAACCAAAGTGAAACAGACAATAAGGCAAAGCCACAGGCTCCATATAAAGGAAGGAACACGTGAATTGCAACCTGCTGGCTTCCAATTTTTACTACATTTGTTTAGGCAGTAAGGACCATATTTTTGTTACTAATGTGTATGGACGATGTAGGCAGCAGAAAGAGTAAGTCAGGAACCTAGATTTTAGTCCTGGCTCTTCCTTTTATCAGCTAGTTTTATAAACTTAGAAAAGGCACAGAAATTCTCAAAGTCTGAGTTTATTCACCTGTGAAATGGGAATGGCATTAGGGTATATTTCGTGAGGCTGTCATCATCATCAAATAAAATAATACAAGGAAAGTTGCTTTATAAGCTGCAAAGCCCTATTGAAATATTTAATTCATTGCATATCTTACACTTGACCATTATTCTATGTAGGAATATATAGATCTTAATCTAAATTACTCCTTCCTCAGACATTCCAATGAGGATTTGATAAACATTGGGACAATTAGACAGTGAAAATGACCTTAAGATTGAGGATTTCTGCTTAGCTTTTTACTCTCTCAATGCTTTCCTTCCTTTACTTGATAAATAGTAGTACCGTGTAAGTGAGTTTAGGAAATACCATCCTATCTGATTCCCAGCATGAATACCATACTGAATATCTTTTACATAAGTAGCTAATTGATTTGCAACAGAGCTTTATCTATTTCAGTAGCTGCTATTAAGGAAGCATCTTAGCTTGGACAGCTATTTCAGCTGCGGCTATTACAAGCCTGGTGGACTCCCATGAGTCAGCAACATCCAGTTTGGGGGAGAGGCAGTTTGACTCTTTGGGTAACCATGGTATCTAAGGACTTCTCAGACATAACAAAAAAACTTCCAGGCTGGGGTCAGAGTAGCGAGATAAGAACTTGAAATGAAGGAATAAGAGCCAAAGGGCATGAATCAGGATAGTCAGCAAATACACTGTGCCCCAAGGAAAAGGGAGGAAATGCCAAGCTTTTAACAGGGGAGTTTAAATAAGGGGAAAAGATAGTAAAGAAAAAAAGGGGAAAATATGAAATCATATAGAGAATTTCATTCAAACTTACTATTTGTGTGTACATCTGTCTGAACATGTTGAAGATGTAATATTCCCTCCTAGGGGATTTTTCAACTCACTAATTCTTAGGAATGAGGATCCATCTGCACGAGAGAAGCTGAAAGGATGTGGATTGGTAAGATCAAGGTCTGAATTTCTCCAGATAATTCTTTCCTGATTTAGGGATTATAATTTTTCCCACCTACGTCCACTCTATGACCATTAGAATTCCGGCTTGAAAGTCCCTGCTTCTGAGTGATACTTGTGATTGGAGTGGTGGAGAGGAAAGTATCCTAAAGCCAAAGGATGTTTGCTAATGCACATAGATTGGATAAGAATGGCGCCAAGCTTGGATCCTTAACTCTTACTGTCATAAGAGTTTATTTTATGCCTGGAAAGAATTAGTGAGGTTAATAATTCAACTCATTGTTTATTTATTGACCTGAGTTCCACAGAATATATAAATATGAAAAAGGCATCATCTTTTCCCTTGAGGGGTTTACAGATTTGTGTGTATGGGAATTAGACTTACATAAAATAACTAAGACCTCCATTTTTACTCCTTCTCAGAGTAAAAAAAATATTTATCAGAGGAATAAATTAAATAAAAATAGTTCAGTCATATGCAGTGTCAGTTTTCCAATAAGAAAGAAGGACAAATAAGAGCCTCTAGTTCCTTTTAATGGCACCAGGCTTCCAATGGAGCAGAAAAGAGCTCAACGTGCCACAGCATGATAATGCTTATTCCTAAACAGGAGGGCAGAGCTCTATTAATATGTGTTTTCTTTCATCAATAATGATTACAGTGTACTATCTTTAAGAAAAATTAATATTTTAGGGCCAGCCCGGTGGCGCACTGCTACAGTGCGCCGCTTGGGAGCACAGCAGCGCTCCCACAGAGGGTTCGGATCCCACATGCAGACCGGTTCCCGCTCACTGGCTG
>NW_007738217.1:70182-72556 GCF_000696425.1 Galeopterus variegatus | reverse complement strand
AGAAAAATTAATATTTTAGGGCCAGCCCGGTGGCGCACTGCTACAGTGCGCCGCTTGGGAGCACAGCAGCGCTCCCACAGAGGGTTCGGATCCCACATGCAGACCGGTTCCCGCTCACTGGCTGAGCGAGGTGCGGGCGCAACACCGAGGGTTGCGATCCTGTTGCCGGTCCCGGTCCAGTTCGGGCGCGACACTGAGGGTTGCGATCCGTTGCCGGTCACGAAAAAAAGACAAAAAGGAAAAAAAAAAAAACCAAAAAGAAAAATTAATATTTTAGAGAGATTACTTACTTAGTAGATGCTGTTGGTTACCTAACATCCTTTCTCACACATCCTTGCTCTTTCCTAACAGGACTGTGATTTTGTTCAGGCATCCACCCCTCTCTGTGTGATCATGTTGCTTGGGGTGGGCAGGCCCTAGCTCCAATTCTCAGCCCCACGGGTGGGTCCTGGCTGGTGTAAATCAATCATGGTGGTCCTATCCTCTTGCCAGTGATTGGTTAGGAATAGGCATGTGATCCAATTCTGGTCCATAAAGTCTTGAGTGAAGGAGCTCTGGGAAATTCTGGAAAGCCTTTCTTTGCTCCTGAGAGAAATATGGAGTGTCCTCTCTTCCTCCTGTAGACACTGCGGTATCTGTGTATGGTGCCTGGATCTGCAGCAGCCATTTTGCTCTCAGCCTGAGGATGAAGTTAACATATAGAGGAGGTTGGACCCAAGGGTCCTAGAGATGCAAAGTCAAGGCCACTTATGTGACACCAGGAGATTAACCTACTATGAAATTTTTATTATGAGAGATAATAAAAGTTATAAATATTAAGCCACTGTGAGTTAAGTTTTCTGTTATTTGCAGCAAACACATTACTAACAGACACAGTTACTGAGCTACAGAACCAGAGGATCCGTAGCTCTTGCTGATGTTCTGTGGTCTTGGAGAACCTGCCTTCACTCTTGCCTGTACCAGAACTTCTTCTTTCACCCAGAGGCCATGAGATTGAGCAGAGGTAAATGGCAGTGTTGATTCAATTGAAGTCTAGTATATACCTTGTGTGGTGGATTGAATGGCCCCCAAAATCATTAAAGCTTAACCCCCATTGTAACTATTGAGGGTGGGAAATCTTATTATGGTAATTGAAAGGTGGGGCCTTGAAGAATTGATAAAGTTGATGGTTTAACGATGGTCATGGGCATGGTTCAAAGGGCTTTAAAAGGAAAACATTCGAGAGTCAATCTCTGCTCCACCATTTTCTGCCATGTGAGAACCCTGCATTGCTGTAAAACCACCATCAAAGAAGACCCTCACCAGATGTGTTCACTGGATTTTGGACTTCCCAGCCTCCAAAAATGTAAGCAATAAATTTTGTTTTCTTACAAAGTACCCAGGTCCAGGTATTTTGTTATAAGCAACAGAAACAGACTAATATAGCTTGAGATGGAGAACTCAGAAAGCAACCAAATATCAGACTTTATCCTGTGGAAGCAGTGATGTTTTCCTGAAGCAGGAGTTGGAGTTGGTTGGTCTGGGAGACTAGAGAGGAGTATTGTATGTGGGAATCTGAGTTTTAAAATGCCTGCCCTATTGTGATTCTAAATTAGCTAAAATTACATCCTTTGCTTCTCCCTTCTGAGAGTGCCTATTATAACCCCTCAGTAAAGTCCTTTCAATATGTATTATAATTTTATGTGTTAGGCTGGTGAAAATTGTAGGACAGTGGGCCAGGAGTAGAGGTATTTGCTCCATTTCATGGTCTTTTAGGAACCACTAACCAAGTTTTCATTGGATGGATGATACCATATCATAGCAATGAAAGTGACCCACAATCCTGGTGTCACCAGGGAAAGTAGGGCACATTTCATTTTTTTTAAAGGCGCCCCATTTTTTAAAAATACATTTACTTTTCTAAAATTGGATGGCATCTCACAATTGCTGTTGGCCAAGTGGCCCTGTTCCTCTGTACCAGTGCTCACAGAATTAGCTCTCTTGGCTTGGAAGAAATTCCTAGAGAAGGCAGTGGAATACTCTTTTAAAAAATGCTGCATCCTGAAGAGTCCTGATGGCTCAAAGTCTGATATAGTGTGAAAAATATGGACATGGTTGATTCTGAGTCTGAAAGTCATTCAGAAAAGTCAGACTCTGAATGTGAATAACTCAACCAATATATTTTATGATAAAAACCTATGTCTATATGCCTAAGAGTATTTCAGTAAGTATGAAATAAAAAGTTCAAGATATAAGATCACACTGTATCATAGCTTTATTGGCAGCATTAAAACTTATTTTAGGGCCGAGCCCGTGGTGCACTTGGGAGAGTGTGGTGCTGGGAGCGCAGCGGCGCTCCCGCCGCGGGTTCGGATCCTATATAGGGATGGCCGGT
>NW_007738217.1:67981-69544 GCF_000696425.1 Galeopterus variegatus | reverse complement strand
TCAAAAAGGAAAAAAAAAAAAAAAAAAAAAACTTATTTTAGAGGTACAGGAAATAATGGTGCTTCTTTAGTTGAGAACATCTTAGATTCATTGAAAGATGGTAACTAGAAGCTCAGAACAATTGTCACTGAAGAACCAGATGCTTCTCCCATCACTTTTGTCCAAAGATTTCTTCCTCTTAGCAAAGTCATCCCTTCTGTTGCTTTTTTTTGAATAAGTGTTTCAAGTGGGTACTCCTGATTGGCTAGACTCAGTCACAGACTGCTTCTTATCTAAAAAGGAGTCTGGGAATGTGGTTCCTAATTTCTGTGGTAAGGAGATTAGACTCATGACATGAGAATATCTCAAGCTGTAGAAAAATAACCATGCTTCAATAAAGAAATAACATTGGATATGTACTTCAGAGGTTTGGTAGAGATGACTGTGGAACATGTAGAGATGAGTGCAGAAGATGTTCTTAGCAGAAAACTTAGCATGGAGTTAGGAAAGCATTGCCTACATTTGGGGACAAGGGAAGAGTGTGATACACCTATGGGAATTGTAGGAAAGGTATGTTGGAGCTAGATAGTGAAAGTGTGTATTTCAGGGGCCACATAGAACCATCAGGCTTTAGTCTTTAGCATATCCAGAGGGATAGGATTGGGTCAATGATACTGCTGAGAATTTAGAAGTGATCTGAATTCAAACTTAATTTTTCTTTGCAAATAGATTTTCTAAGGTACTAAAAAATATGTACTTAATTAGATACCTTAACTTCTGGGCAACTTGTCTTATGAAATGCTCCCGCTATATGATTATTTTTTAAAACAGTCATTGTAGAATTTGGTATGGATGTGGGCTCTATCCTTTATGTATTCTCCTACCCTTTCTTTCACCCTCTGGCAAGAGAATTTGAGGTGGTTTGAGGTTTGGAAGAAAGGTTGGGAAACACATGCTTAAGCATGCCAGTCTTCAATAACTGAGTGAGTGTTGACATAACAATTTCTTCCTTTTCTCTTTGTTCTTTTCTCCTCTTGGCCTTCAAACCATAATTCTTATTTCATGCTATAAAAACTGTAAGTGAGTTCCACTGTTTTGGAAAATGGATATAGGTAAAGGGTTATATCTAAACTTGAAAGAGCTGAATGCAGTGACTTCGCTAAGGCAAAAGGGCTGCCTCACCTTCTCATTATCAGATTAAATCTCTACAAACGATCCACTGGGCTATGTAGTGAATCACAAGGTTTTGTTATCAATAAATCAAGTAGTTGATGTTGTAGCTATTTGTGATTTTTCTGTAAGTACTTTCAAAAATAAGCCACTGTTCAAAAAATTTCCTTTGTGCATTTTTTCTTCTTTAAATATGCTGCTAATAACAACTACTTACTCTAAGTCTATGACATAAAAAGCTGATGTGATTAGCAGTGTCTATGTCATGCAGGGTGTCTTTTTGTTCTTTAGTTTTGCTGCTACTTTAAACGGCTGTTGCTATTTGCAAATGGCATCTTAGCTTCATGATCTGCCTGATTTTTTTGCTTCTAGGGTCACCTGTTGTATCAGTTAGCTTTTGTTATAGACAAAGCA
>NW_007738217.1:61610-67185 GCF_000696425.1 Galeopterus variegatus | reverse complement strand
TATGCATATATCAAAGCATCATGTTGTATACTCTAAATATATGTAATTTTTATTTGTGGATTACACCTCAATAATGCTGGGGGGGAAAAACTACAACAACTTATTGTTGCTCATGAGCTGCTAGTCAGTTTGGCTCTTCTGTTGATCTGAGGCAGACACACGAGTAGATAGGCTCACTGTATGTCTGTGGTCAGCTGGCGACTTGGCTGAGGACAGCATGTGAATGAGGATGGCCTCCCTCGTGTGTCTGATGGTTGTCTCACTGTTGGCTGGAAAGATGG
The DNA here is from genome assembly GCF_000696425.1 of Galeopterus variegatus. Lineage (NCBI taxonomy): Eukaryota > Metazoa > Chordata > Mammalia > Dermoptera > Cynocephalidae > Galeopterus > Galeopterus variegatus. The sequence continues at coordinate 66,904 of NW_007738217.1, read as the reverse complement.
AGATGACTAGACCATGTATCTCTCACCATCCAACAGTCTGAAGGTTGTCAGGCCTATTGAGGCCCAGGTGCAGAACTGTCAAGTTGGAACTTTCTCCACATTGTATTGGTCTCAGTAAGTCATAAGCCAGCCCAAACCTAAGGGGTAGGGAAATAGATTCTACCTATTGATGGAGGAGATGCAAAGTATTGTGGCCTATCCACAAATGTTAAAAATGTTTATACTACCCAAAGCAAAATATAGATTCAATGCAATCCCTCTCAAAATTCCAATGGCACTTTTAAGAGAAATATAAAAAACAATCCTAAAATTCATATGGAACCACAAAAGACACCAAATAGCCAAAACTGTCTTGAGAAAGAAGAGAAAGCTGGAAGCATCACACTTCTTGATTTCAAAATATACTGCAAAGCTATACTAATTAAAACAATATGGTACTGGCACAAAGACAGATATATAGACCAATGGAATAGAATAGGGAGCACAGAAATAAATCCATGCATATACAGTCAGCTGATCTATGACAAGGGTGCCAAGAATACACAACAGGGAAAGGACAGTCTCTTCAACAAATGTTTTGGGAAAACTGAATATCTATACACCAAAGAGTAAAGTTGAACCTTTATCATATGCAATATACAAAAATCAACTCAAAATGGATTAAGTATTGAAATGTAAACCTGGAACTGAATAAATGGAAGAAAACATAAGGGAGAAGCTCCACGATATTGGGGTTGGCAATGATTTCTTGGATATGACACCAAAAAGCACAAGCAACAAAAGCAAAACAGAGTAGAACTATATCAAACTTAAAACCTTCTGCATAGCAAAGGGAACAATAAACAGAGTGAAAAAGGCAGCTTACAGAATAAGTGAAAATATTTGCAAGCTATATGTCTGATAAGGGGTTAATACCTAACATATATAAGGAACTCCTACAACTCAATAGCAGAAAAGCAAATAACCCAATTTTTAAAAAATTGCAAAGGACTTAAATACACGTTTCTCCAAAGACATATGAATGGCCAACAGATATATGTCAAGATGCTCAGTGTCACTATTCATCAGGAAAATACAAACCAAAACCACCAAAAGACATGAAGTCACACCTTTTAGAAAGACTATTATCAAAAAAACCCAAACAAAACAACAGCAAAAAGTGTTGGTAAGGATGTGGAGAAATTGAAACCTTTGTATGTTGTTGATGGGAGTGTAAAATGGGGTTTAACTGCTATGGAAAACAGTATACAGTTTCCTCAAAAAATTAAAAATAGGACTACTATATGATCCAGGAACTTCACTTCTGGACATATATCCAAAAGAATTGAAATCAGAATCACAAAAAGATTTCTGTACTCCCATGTTCATTGCAGTGTTATTCATAATAGCCAAGATATGGAGACAACCTAAATGTCCATAGATGAATGAATGGGTGAAGAAAATACAGTATATACTTACAATGAAATATTATTTAGCCTTAAAAAAGAAGGAAATCCTGCTATAAGGGGCAATATGGATGAACCTGGAGCACATTTTGCTAAGTGTAATAAGCCAATTATTGGAGGACAAATATTGCATGATTCCACTTGTACAAGGTATCTAACAAATTCATAGAAACAGAGAGTAGAAAGGTGGTTGCCAGGGACCAGGGGGAGGGAGAAATGGGGAGTTGTTCAGCAGGTGTATAGTTTCAGTTGCAAAATGAATAAGTTCTAGAAATCTACCGTATAATCTGATACCAAGAAATAACAATATTGTATTGTACACTTAAAAATATGTCAAAAGAGTGGACCTCCTGTGAAGGGTTCTTCCCACAGTACTAAAAAGACAAGTAAAAAAACTCCTTTCCCACATTTTTCATAAGGTTGTCATGGGGATCTAATGATATAATTCCTTGAGATCTTTGAAAAATGATAAAGTGCAATAAAACTACTTGGATCCTATTATTATTGCTATTTTAATACTGTTTAATATGGATGGATGGCTTATCTTATGGAATCTTCCAGTAATGACCATGCCTTTGCCATTTTAAGGATCACTCATCATGATCAATGAAACTATTCAGGAAGACAGTATAATGTGTTTATTGCCCTTATTCAACCGAATAACTATTTGCTAAGCTTCTATTGTGTACCCAGCAATATTCTAGGCACCATGGAAAATAAAAGTCCTGGGAAATAAAAGTCCCTGTCTTTAAGTGGTTGAACAATCTAGTTAGGGAAATGAAGCTATCATATACAAGATAATTAGCAAGAAATGAAAAAGTAATGAATAAGCAACGAGCAGGCCCAGAGCCCAGTTGGAGTTTGGAGAACAGGAATATCCTGGAGGTGTGAATGTTCCCTAAAATCTTCCTGGAAAAGGTAAGAGTTAAGAGCTAACCAGAGGAGAAAGGTGATTGCAATTGCTCTCTCTTCCTTGGAGAGTTAAGAGCTAACCAGAGGAGAAAGGTGATTGCAATTGCTATGGTCCCTACAGTGGTTGGTACCATTCTGCTTTTTAGGCTCGCCAAAACTCCAAGGGCTTTCTTGACTTAGTTGCCGATTATTAGAAAGTGTATGGTTTAAAAGCAGAATTCCTTCTCTAGCCTGGAAAGAAATTTCTCCCTACATTTAAGGTTTCTTTGGCACAGGCTTTTCATGACCTTGGCCCTTTTTCGATTACAGGATGTTTTATAGGATCTTTGCAGCCAGCATGATTTCTGACAGCAGGATATCTCTGATCTAGAAGATAATCATCAGAAATCTACATTGTTTTGTTATGCTTTTAGCAGATGTGCATTTACTAAGTAGGTTCACCCAGAGACATGCATCAATCAGCAACCAAGTTAATTGGTATCCTCATCTCATAGTGTTTTTTTCTTTTTTCCTTCAATAGTTCCTTAACACAATGTTCCTCAAAGTGTGATCTGTGGGCCACCTACACCAGAATGCAGATTCCTGAAACCTGTTGCAGGCTCCCCGAATCAGGGTTTTTGGGGAAGACTCAAGAATATGCACTTGTATAAGCTTCTCAGATGAGCTTTTACACATCAATATTTAGGAATCATTCCTACATGCTTGGTGAGCTTATAAACATTCTGATACCCAGGTGTTCGCCACCCTCCACCCTCTAATCAAATCAGATCTCTGAGGTTGGGACTCAGGCATGAGTGATTTTAAACCTCCAAGACAAATCAATATGCAGCCAAGGTTGACAACCATTGGCTTATAGATGTACTTTTCAAGCTTTAATGTGCATTTGAACCATGTGGGGATCTTCTAAAATGTAATTCTGGTTTAGGAAGTCTAGAGTAAGGCCTTAAATTCTATGTTTCTAACAAGTTCCCAGATGGTGCAGATGCTGCCAGTCCATGGACCACACTTTAAGTAGCAAGTGCTTAGAGAAAAATACATTTAATTCTTCAATTGCCCCAGTCTTCACTGGTACAATCTTCTGCGTGACATATATATGATTGAAACTTATGCCATATTAACTAATTTATGGCACAGCAAAACTGTTGATTTATTACTTTACTTTTTCACTGGTATATCCTCTCCTCAACCCTATGTAGGTCATTCAAGGGTAAAAACCTTGTCTATCTTGTTCGCAACTGGAAACCCAGTACCTAGAATAGTGTCTGATACATGGTGGATGATCAATTCCTGCTGAAGGAATGAAAGGTGGACCATAAAATCATCTGGGGAAGGGGACTCAGAATATCTTGGGGTATTTATTTAAAATTCTAATTTCTATGTTCCAATGTTATAATCTACTTCAGTAGTTTTGGCATGGGGTTGGCCTTGGGCTAAATGTCCCCCCAAAACTTAGTCCCCACCATCACAGTGTTATGAGGGTGGGAAATCCTATTATGGCAATTGAAAGGTGGGGCCTTGAGAGGTGATTAGATTGTAGGACCATACCATAGAGAATGGATTAATCATGGTGGTCAGGGATGTGGCTCTGAGATCTTTAAAAGAAGAGAACATGAGAAGTTAGTCTTTTTCTCTGTGCTCTGCCATTTTCTGCCATGTGAGACCCTTGGGTCACTGTCCCCACCACCAAGAGCCTTACCAGATGTGTTCCCTGAACTTTGGACTTCCCAGCCTCCAAAACTGTAAGCAATAAATTACAATTTTTAAATAAATTATGCAGTTCCATGTATTTTTTTATAAGCAATGGAAATGGACTAATACAGGTCCAAAGACTCCAGATTGAGAAACAAAGTCCTGAAGTGTGTATTCCTTTCTTGATCGACTGAATTTTCCTGGATAATAGCTATGGATTGAGTGCTTGTTTTAGAAAGACACTATTTAGCAAAAACAGAAAATATTTCATTGGTTTATGAGCTAAGGTGGATCTTGATGTGGTTCCCAAACTATGAGCACCACATTAAACTTCACCTCTAATCTACTGAAGCAATATTTCTGGGTATTAGTTCCAGTAATCCCTATTTCTTCAGAAACCTCCAGGTTATTCTGATAAATATTCAATTTCATGCAGCATCAGAGTGTGAGGGACTCGTTGTTAGAACTGGTGGGACACGAAGCAAGCATAAGCATTGATAGGAATTCTCCACATGCACATGCACAAAAGCCTGTGAATAACGTGCCATATCTGATAGAAATGCTTTCGGGGCAAGCAACAACAATGAAAAAGCTGATGAGCAGTAGATTAAACAATAGGTGCTTTTTTTGCCTCTCATTACAAGAAATCTGAAGTTGGTGTTTGCCGGCTTGGTTCACTAACTCTGAAGCGCCATCAAGGACCCAGGGTATTTCTGCCTTTACCTTCCGCCACCCTCATATGCCCACTTTCTTACTCATGCCAGTAACTTTACGTTTGCATAGAGCCAACGCAGCTTCAGGCATCACATTCACATTCAGGGCAAGATGAAGAGTGAAAGGCTTGTCTTTTAATCTAGAAAGAAAATTCTTTCAGAAGCTTCCTCGGAAGCCTTTTTGTTTTTCCTTGGCCAGAACTTGGCATTCTACCCTAGCTGCAAGGAAGTCTGGGGATATGAGTAGATAACTCTCAGACTCCATAGTGGGAGGCGTCCAGTGAGAAGGGGACAGGGAATGGTTTGTAAGTAGCCAAGGAAGAGTGTCTGCTGCACACGCCTGTCATGGGAACACTCTTCAGCTCAAGATGACGTCCAAGGGGCCGGCCCGGTGGCGCTCCTGCCGAGGGTTCGGATCCCATGTGGAGACCGGTTCCCACTCACTGGCTTGAGCGTGGTGCGGGCGCGACACCAAGGGTTGTGATCCCATTACTGGTCAGTAAAAAAAAAGACAAAAAAGGAAAAAAAAAAAAAA